>NC_142806.1:55623735-55804020 GCF_049724085.1 Artemia sp. Qi Xiang Cuo | reverse complement strand
AAATCTAAAATGAACTTTGAAACATCAAGAGAATGTAACAGTGACAAGGTAAACTGCGACAAAACACTACTAAAATATTCCAACTCTTACATTTCAAGGAAATAAAAAATCCAAAATGAACTTTGAAAAATAAAGTGAATGTAACAGTGACAATGTAAACCACGACGAAACACTACTGAAATATTCCAACTCTTATATTTCAAGGAAAAAAAAAATTCAAAATGAACTTTGAAATATCTTTAGAATGTAACAATGACTTGGTAAACCATGACAAAACACTACTGAAATATTCCAACGCTTGCATTTCAACGAAAAAAGTCCAAAATGAATTTTGAAACATTAAGAGAATGTAACAGTGATATGGTAAACCACGACAGAACTATACTGAAATATTTCAATTCTTACATTTCAACGAAAGTAATCCAAAATGAACTTTGAAACATCAAAAGAGTGTAACAGTGACAAGGTAAACTGCGACAAAACACTACTGAAATATTCCATCTCTTACATTTCAACCAAAAAATCTAAAATGAACTTTGAAACATGAAGAGAATGTAACAGTTACAAAGTAAACCATGACAAAACACTACTGAAATATTCCCACTCTTATATTTCAACGAAAAACAACATGAACTTTGAAATATCAAGAGAATGTAACAGTGACAAGGTAAATCACGACAAAACACTACTGAAATATTCCAACTCTTACATTTCAAGGAAAAAAAAATCAAAATGAACTTTGAAATATCTTTAAAATGTAACAGTGACTTGGTAAACCATGACAAAACACTACTGAAATATTCTAACTCTTACACTTCAACGAAAAAAAACCAAAATGAACTTTGAAACATCTTCAGATTTTAACAGTGACAGGGTAAACCACAACAAAACACTAGTGAAATATTCCAACTCTTACATTTCAACGAAAAAAGTCTTGGTAATATTTGAAAGAATTCTAGAAAGAAATTATGAAAAGAACTTTGAAATATCTTTAGAATGTAAAAGTGACTTGGTAAACCATGACAAAACACTACTGAAATATTCCAACTCTTACACTTCAACGAAAAAAATCCAAAATGTACTTTGAAACTTCTTCAGATTGTAACAATGCAAGGTAAACCACAACAAAACACTAGTGAAATATTCCAATTCTTACATTTCAACGAAAAAAGTCCAAAATGAACTTTGAAACATTAAGAGAATGTATCAGTGATATGGTAAACCACGACAGAACACTACTGAAATGTTTCAACTCTTACATTTTAACGAAAAAAATCTAAAATGAACTTTGAAACATCAAGAGAATGTAACAGTGACAAGGTAAACTGCGACAAAACACTACTGAAATATTCCAACTCTTACATTTCAACGAAAAAAAAAATCTAAAATGAACTTTGAAACATCAAGAGAATGTAACAGTGACAAGGTAAACCACGACAAAACACTACTGAAATATTTCAACTCTTACATTTCAACGAAAAAAAAAAATTCAAAATGAACTTTGAAATATCTTAATAATTTAACAGTGACTTGATAAACCATGACAAAACACTACTGAAATATTCAAACTCTTTCATTTCAACGAAAAAAGTCCAAAATGAATTTTGAAACATTAAGAGAATGTAATATTGATATGGTAAACCCCGACAAAACACTACTGAAATATTCCAACTCTTACATTTCAACGAAAAAAGTCCAAAATCAACCTCGAAACATTAATAGAATGTAACATTTATATGGTAAACCACGACATAACTATACTTAAATATTTCAACTCTTACATTTAAACGAAATAAATCCAAAATGAACTTTGAAAAATCAAGAGAATGTAACATTGACAAGGTAAATCACAACAAAACACTACTGAAATATTCCAACTCTTACATTTCAAAAAAAAATCCAAATGAACTTTGAAACATCAAGAGAATGTAACAGTGACAAGGTAAACCACGACAAAACACTACTGAAATATTCCAACTCTTACATTTCAAGGAAAAAAAATTCAAAATGAAGTTTGAAATATCCTTAGAATGTAACAGTGACTTGGTAAACCACGACAAATCACTACTGAAATATTCCCACTCTTACATTTCAACGAAAAAATTCCAAAATGAATTTTGAAACATTAAGAGAATGTAACAGTGATATGGTAAACCACGACAGAACTATACTGAAATATTTCAACTCTTACATTTCAACGAAAAAAATCAAAAATGAACTTTGAAACATCAAGATAATGTAACAGTGACAAGGTAAACTGCGACAAAACACTACTGAAATATTCCATCTCTTACATTTCAAAAAAACAATCCAAATGAACTTTGAAACATCAAGAGAATGTAACAGTGACAAGGTAAACCACGACAAATCACTACTGAAATATTCCAACTCTTACATTTCAACGAAAAAAAAAAAAAAAAACTTTTAAAAATAAAGAGAATGTAACAGTGACAAGGTAAACCACGACAAAACACTACTGAAATATTCCAATTATTAAATTTCAATTAAAAAAAAAATTCAAAATCAACTTTGAAATATCTTTAGAATATAACACTGACTTGGTAAACCATGACAAAACAGTACTGAAATATTTCAACTCTTACACTTCAACGAAAAAAATCCAAAATGAACTTTGAAACATCTTCAGATTGTAACAGTGACAGGGTAAACCACAACAAAACACTAGTGAAATATTCCAGCTCTTACATTTCAACGAAAAAAGTCCAAAATGAACTTTGAAACATTAAGAGAATGTATCAGTGATATGGTAAACCACGACATAACACTACTGAAATATTTCAACTCTTACATTTTAACGAAAAAAATCTAAAATGAACTTTGAAACATCAAGAGAATGTAACAGTGACAAGGTAAACTGCGACAAAACACTACTGAAATATTCCAACTCTTACATTTCAACGAAAAAAAAATCTACAATGAACTTTGAAACATTAAGAGAATGAACAGTGACAAGGTAAACCACGACAAAACACTACTGAAATATTCCAACTCTTACATTTCAACGAAAAAAAAATTCAAAATGAACTTTGAAATATCTTTAGAATGTAACAGTGACTTGGTAAACCACGACAAAACACTACTGAAATATTTCAACTCTTGCATTTCAACGAAAAAAATCCAAAATGAACTTTGAAACATTAAGAGAATGTAACAGTGATATGGTAAACCACGACAGAACTATACTGAAATATTTCAACTCTTACATTTAAACGAAAAAAATCCAAAATGAACTTTGAAACATCAAGAGAATGTAACAGTGACAAGGTAAAGCATGACAAACACTACTGAAATATTCCATCTCTTACATTTCAAAAAAAAATCCAAAATGAACTTTGAAACATCAAGAGAATGTAACAGTGACAAGATAAACCACGACAAAACACTACTGAAATATTCCAACTCTTATATTTCAAGGAAAAAAAAATTCAAAATGAACTTTGAAATATACTTAGAATGTAACAGTGACTTGGTAAACCATGACAAAACACTACTGAAATATTCCAACGCTTGCATTTCAACGAAAAAATTCCAAAATGAATTTTGAAACATTAAGAGAATATAACAGTGATATGGTAAACCATGACAGAACTATACTGAAATATTTCAACTCTTACATTTCAACGAAAACAATCCAAAATGAACTTTGAAACATCAAGATAATGTAACAGTGACAAGGTAAACTGCGACAAAACACTACTGAAATATTCCATCTCTTACATTTCAACAAAAAAAATCCAAATGAACTTTGAAACATCAAGAGAATGTAACAGTGACAAGGTAAACCACGACAAATCACTACTGAAATATTCCCACTCTTACATTTCAACGAAAAAAAAATAAAATGAACTTTGAAACATCAAGATAATGTAACAGTGACAAGGAAAATCACGAAAAAACACTACTGAAATATTCAAATTCTTACATTTCTAGGAAAAAAAAAATTCAAAATGAAATATGAAATATCTTCAGAATATAACAGTGAATTGGTAAACCATGACAAAACACTACTGAAATATTCCAACTCTTACACTTCAACGAAAAAAATCCAAAATGAACTTTGAAACATCTTCAGATTGTAACAGTGACAGGGTAAACCACAACAAAACACTAGTGAAATATTCCAGCTCTTACATTTCAACGAAAAAAGTCCAAAATGAACTTTGAAACATTAAGAGAATGTATCAGTGATATGGTAAACCACGACAGAACACTACTGAAATATTTCAACTCTTACATTTTAACGAAAAAAATCTAAAATGAACTTTGAAACATCAAGAGAATGTAACAGTGACAAGGTAAACTGCGACAAAACACTACTGAAATATTCCAACTCTTACATTTCAACGAAAAAAAAAACTAAAATGAACTTTGAAACATCAAGAGAATGTAACAGTGACAAGGTAAACCACGACAAAACACTACTGAAATATTTAAACTCTTACATTTTAACGAAAAAAAAATTCAAAATGAACTTTGAAATATCTTCAGAATGTAACAGTGACTTGATAAACCATGACGAAACACTACTGAAATATTCCAACTCTTGCATTTCAACGAAAAAAGTCCAAAATGAATTTTGAAACATTAAGAGAATGTAATATTGATATGGCAAACCACTACAAAACACTACTGAAATATTTCAACTCTTACATTTCAACGAAAAAAGTCCAAAATGAACTTCGAAACATTAATAGAATGTAACAGTGACATGGTAAACCACGACATAACTATGCTGAAATATTTCAACTCTTACATTTCAACGAAAAAAATCCAAAATGAACTTTGAAACATCAAGAGAATGTAACAGTGACAAGGTAAACCATGACAAAACACTACTGAAATAATCCAACTCTTACATTTCAACGAAAAAAATCCAAAATGAACTTTGAAATATCTTTAGAATGTAACAGTGACTTAATAAACCATGACAAAACACTACTGAAATATTCCAACGCTTGCATTTCAACGAAAAAAGTCCAAAATGAATTTTGAAACATTAAGAGAATGTAACAGTGATATGGTAAACCACGACATAACTATACTGAAATATTTCAATTCTTACATTTCAACGAAAATAATCCAAAATGAACTTTGAAACATCAAGAGAATGTAACAGTGACAAGGTAAACTGCGACAAAACACTACTGAAATATTCCATCTCTTACATTTCAACAAAAAAAAATACAAATGAACTTTGAAACATCAAGAGAATGTAACAGTGACAAGGTAAACCACGACAAATCACTACTGAAATATTCCCACTCTTACATTTCAACGAAAAAAAAAGAACATTGAAAAATCAAGAGAATGTAACAGTGACAAGGTAAATCACGACAAAACACTACTGAAATATTCCAACTCTTACATTTCAAGGAAAAAAAATTCAAAATGAACTTTGAAATATCTTTAGAATGTAACAGTGACTTGGTAAGCCATGACAAAACACTACTGAAATATGCCAACTCTTACACTTCAACGAAAAAAAACCAAAATGAACTTTGAAACATCTTCAGATTTTAACAGTGACAGGGTAAACAACAACAAAACACTAGTGAAATATTCCAACTCTTACATTTCAACGAAAAAAGTCCAAAATGAACTTTGAAACATTAAGAGAATATATCAGTGATATGGTAAACCACGACAGAACTATACTGAAATATTTCAACTCTTACATTTCAACGAAATAAATCCAAAATGAACTTTGAAACATCAAGAGAATGTAACATTGACAAGGTAAACCACGACAAAACAATACTGAAATATTACAACTCTTACATTTCAAGGAAAAAAAAAATTCAAAATCAACTTTGAAATATCTTTAGAATGTAACAGTGACTTGGTAAACCATGACAAAACACTACTGAAATATTCCAACGCTTGCATTTCAACGAAAAAAGTCCAAAATGAATTTTGAAAAATTAAGAGAATGTAACAGTGATATGGTAAACCACGACATAACAATACTGAAATATTTCAATTCTTACATTTCAACGAAAATAATCCAAAATGAACTTTGAAACATCAAGAGAATGTAACAGTGACAAGGTAAACTGCGACAAAACACTACTGAAATATTCCATCTCTTACATTTCAACAAAAAAAAATCCAAATGAACTTTGAAACATCAAGAGAATGTAACAGTGACAAGGTAAACAACGACAAAACACTACTGAAATATTCCAATTCTTACATTTCAAGGAAAAAAAAAATTCAAAATCAACTTTGAAATATCTTTAGAATGTAACAGTGACTTGTTAAACCACGACAAAACACTACTGAAATATTCCAACGCTTGCATTTCAACGAAAAAAGTCCAAAATGAATTTTGAAACATTAAGAGAATGTAACAGTGATATGGTAAACCACGACATAACTATACTGAAATATTTCAATTCTTACATTTCAACGAAAATAATCCAAAATGAACTTTGAAACATCAAGAGAATGTAACAGTGACAAGGTAAACTGCGACAAAACACTACTGAAATATTCCATCTCTTACATTTCAACAACAAAAAATCCAAATGAACTTTGAAACATCAAGAGAATGTAACAGTGACAAGATAAATTACGACAAAACACTACTGAAATATTCCAACTCTTACATTTCAAGGAAAAAAAAATTCAAAATGAACTTTGAAATATCTTTAGAATGTAAAAGTGAATTGGTAAACCATGACAAAACACTACTGAAATATTCCAACTCTTACACTTCAACGAAAAAAAAACAAAATGAACTCTGAAACTTCTTCAGAATGTAACAGTGACATTCTAACCACAACAAAACACTAGTGAAATATTCCAACTCTTACATTTCAACGAAAAAAGTCCAAAATGAACTTTGAAACATTAAGAGAATATATTAGTGATATGGTAAACCACGACAGAACCCTACTGAAATATTTCAACTATTACATTTTAACGAAAAAAATCTAAAATGAACTTTGAAACATCAAGAGAATGTAACAGTGACAAGGTAAACTGCGACAAAACACTACTGAAATATTCCAACTCTTACATTTCAACGAAAAACAAATCTAAAATGAACTTTTAAACATCAAGAGAATGTAACAGTGACAAGGTAAACCATGACAAAACACTACTGATATATTCCAACTCTTACACTTCAACGAAAAAAATCCAAAATGAACTTTGAAACATCTTCAGATTGTAACAGTGACAGGGTAAACCACAACAAAACACTAGTGAAATATTCCAGCTCTTACATTTCAACGAAAAAAGTCCAAAATGAACTTTGAAACATTAAGAGAATGTATCAGTGATATGGTAAACCACGACAGAACACTACTGAAATATTTCAACTCTTAAATTTTAACAAAAAAAAATCTAAAATGAACTTTGAAACGTCAAGAGAATGTAACAGTGACAAGGTAAACTGCGACAAAACACTACTGAAATATTCCAACTCTTACATTTCAACGAAAAACAAATCTAAAATGAGCTTTGAAACATCAAGAGAATGTAACAGTGACAAGGTAAACAACAACAAAACACTACTGAAATATTCCAACTCTTACATTTCAACGAAAAAAAAATTCAAAATGAACTTTGGAATATCTTCAGAATGTAACAGTGACTTGATAAACCATGACGAAACACTACTGAAATATTCCAACTCTTGCATTTCAACGAAAAAAGTCCAAAATGAATTTTGAAACATTAAGAGAATGTAATATTGATATGGCAAACCACTACAAAACACTACTGAAATATTTCAACTCTTACATTTCAACGAAAAAAGTCCAAAATGAACTTCGAAACATTAATAGAATGTAACAGTGATATGGTAAACCACGACATAACTATACTGAAATATTTCAACTCTTACATTTCAACGAAAAAAATCTAAAATGAGGTTTGAAACATCAAGAGAATGTAACAGTAACAAGGTAAACCACGACAAAACACTACTGAAATATTCCAACTCTTACATTTCAAAGAAAAAAAAAATTCAAAATCAACTTTGAAATATCTTTAGAATGTAACAGTGACTTGGTAAACCATGACAAAACACTACTGAAATATTCCAACACTTGCATTTCAACGAAAAAAGTCCAAAATGAATTTTGAAACATTAAGAGAATGTAACAGTGATATGGTAAACCACGACAGAACTATACTGAAATATTTCAATTCTTACATTTCAACGAAAATAATCCAAAATGAACTTTGAAACATCAAGAGAATGTAACAGTGACATGGTAAACTGCGACAAAACAATACTGAAATATTCCATCTCTTACATTTCAACAAAAAAAAATCAAAATGAACTTTGAAACATCAAGAGAATGTAACAGTTACAAGGTAAACAACGAAACATCACTACTGAAATATTCTCACTCTTTCATTTCAACGAAAAAAAAATGAACTTTGAAACATCAAGAGAATGTAACAGTGACAAGGTAAACCAAGACAAAACACTACTGAAATATTCCAACTCTTACATTTCAAGGAAAAAAAAATCAAAATGAACTTTGAAATATCTTTAGAATGTAACAGTGACTTGGTAAACCATGACAAAACACTACTGAAATATGCCAACTCTTACACTTCAACGAAAAAAAACCAAAATGAACTTTGAAACATCTTCAGATTTTAACAGTGACAGGGTAAACCACAACAAAACACTAGTGAAATATTCCAACTCTTACATTTCAACGAAAAAAGTCCAAAATGAACTTTGAAACATTAAGAGAATATATCAGTGATATGGTAAACCACGACATAACTATACTGAAATATTTCAACTCTTACATTTCAACGAAATAAATCCAAAATGAACTTTGAAACATCAAGAGAATGTAACAGTGACAAGGTAAACCACGACAAAACACTACTGAAATATTCCAACTCTTACATTTCAACGAAAAAAAAAATTCAAAATGAACTTTGAAATATCTTTAGAATGTAACAGTGACTTGGTAAACCATGACAAAACACTACTGAAATATTCCAACGCTTGCATTTCAACAAAAAAAGTCCAAAATGAATTTTGAAACATTAAGAGAATGTAACAGTGATATGGTAAACCACGACAGAACAATACTGAAATATTTCAATTCTTACATTTCAACGAAAATATTCCAAAATGAACTTTGAAACATCAAGAGAATGTAACAGTGACAAGGTAAACTGCGACAAAACACTACTGAAATATTCCATCTCTTACATTCCAACAAAAAAAAATCCAAATGAACTTTGAAACATCAAGAGAATGTAACAGTGACAAGGTAAACCACGACAAAACACTACTGAAATATTCCAACTCTTACATTTCAAGGAAAAAAAAAATTCAAAATCAACTTTGAAATATCTTTAGAATGTAACAGTGACTTGGTAAACCATGACAAAACACTACTGAAATATTCCAACGCTTGCATTTCAACGAAAAAAGTCCAAAATGAATTTTGAAACATTAAGAGAATGTAACAGTGATATGGTAAACCACGACATAACTATACTGAAATATTTCAATTCTTACATTTCAACGAAAATAATCCAAAATGAACTTTGAAACATCAAGAGAATGTAACAGTGACAAGGTAAACTGCGACAAAACACTACTGAAATATTCCATCTCTTACATTTCAACAAAAAAAAATCCAAATGAACTTTGAAACATCAAGAGAATGTAACAGTGACAAGGTAAACCACGAAAAAACACTACTGAAATGTTCCAACTCTTACATTTCAAGGAAAAAAAAATTCAAAATGAACTTTGAAATATCTTTAGAATGTAACAGTGACTTGGTAAACAATGACAAAACACTACTGAAATATTCCAACTCTTACAATTCAACTAAAAAAAAACAAAATGAACTTTGAAACATCTTCAGATTTTAACAGTGACATTGTAAACCACAACAAAACACTAGTGAAATATTCCAACTCTTACATTTCAACGAAAAAAGTCCAAAATGAACTTTGAAACATTAAGAGAATATATTAGTGATATGGTAAACCACGAC
The DNA here is from genome assembly GCF_049724085.1 of Artemia sp. Qi Xiang Cuo. Classification (NCBI taxonomy): domain Eukaryota; kingdom Metazoa; phylum Arthropoda; class Branchiopoda; order Anostraca; family Artemiidae; genus Artemia; species Artemia sp. Qi Xiang Cuo. The sequence continues at coordinate 55,794,007 of NC_142806.1, read as the reverse complement.
AGAACACTACTGAAATATTTCAACTCTTACATTTTAACGAAAAAAATCTAAAATGAACTTTGAAACATCAAGAGAATGTAACAGTGACAAGGTAAACTGCGACAAAAAACTACTGAAATATTCCAACTCTTACATTTCAACGAAAGAAAAATCTAAAATGAGCTTTGAAACATCAAGAGAATTTAACAGTGACAAGGTAAACTACGACAAAACACTACTAATATATTCCAACTCTTGCATTTCAAGGAAAAAAAAATTCAAAATTAACCTTGAAATATCTTCAGAATGTAACAGTAACTTGATAAGCCACGACAAAACATTACTGAAATATTCCAACGCTTGCATTTCAACGAAAAAAGTCCAAAATGAACTTTGAAACATTAAGAGAATGTAACAGTGATATGGTAAACCAAGACAGAACTATACTGAAATATTTCAATTCTTACATTTCAACGAAAGTAATCCAAAATGAACTTTGAAACATCAAGAGAATGTAACAGTGACAAGTTAAACTGCGACAAAACACTACTGAAATATTCCATCTCTTACATTTCAACAAAAAAATTCCAAATGAACTTTGAAACATCAAGAGGATTTAACAGTGACAAGTTAAACCACTAAAAATCACTACTGAAATATTCCTACTCTTATATTTCAACGAAAAACAAAATGAACTTTGAAACATCAAGAGAATGTAACAGTGACAAGGTAAATCACGACAAAACACTACTGAAATATTCCAACTCTTACATTTCAAGGAAAAAAAAATCAAAATGAACTTTGAAATATCTTTAGAATGTAACAGTGACTTGGTAAACCATGACAAAACACTACTGAAATATGCCAACTCTTACACTTCAACGAAAAAAAACCAAAATGAACTTTGAAACATCTTCAGATTTTAACAGTGACAGGGTAAACCACAACAAAACACTAGTGAAATATTCCAACTCTTACATTTCAACGAAAAAAGTCTTGGTAATATTTGAAAGAATTCTAGAAAGAAATTATGAAAAGAACTTTGAAATATCTTTAGAATGTAACAGTGACTTGGTAAACCATGACAAAACACTACTGAAATATTCCAACTCTTACACTTCAACGAAAAAAATCCAAAATGTACTTTGAAACATCTTCAGAATGTAACAATGCAAGGTAAACCACAACAAAACACTAGTGAAATATTCCAATTCTTACATTTCAACGAAAAAAGTCCAAAATGAACTTTGAAACATTAAGAGAATGTATCAGTGATATGGTAAACCACGACAGAACACTACTGAAATGTTTCAACTCTTACATTTTAACGAAAAAAATCTAAAATGAACTTTGAAACATCAAGAGAATGTAACAGTGACAAGGTAAACTGCGACAAAACACTACTGAAATATTCCAACTCTTACATTTCAACGAAAAAAAAAATCTACAATGAACTTTGAAACATGAAGATAATGTAACAGTGACAAAGTAAACCACTACAAAACACTACTGAAATATTCAAACTCTTACATTTCAAAGAAAAAAAAATTCAAAATGAACTTTGAAATATCTTAATAATGTAACAGTGACTTGGTAAACCACGACAAAACACTACTGAAGTATTACAACTCTTGCATTTAAACGAAAAAAGTCCAAAATGAATTTTGAAACATTAAGAGAATGTAATATTGATATGGTAAACCACGACAAAACACTACTGAAATATTTCAAATCTTACATTTCAACGAAAAAAGTCCAAAATGAACCTCGAAACATTAATAGAATGTATCAGTTATATGGTAAACCACGACAGACCTAAAGTGAAATATTTCAACTCTTACATTTAAACGAAATAAATACAAAATTAACTTTGAAACATCAAGAGAATGTAACAGTGACAAGTTAAATCACAACAAAACACTACTTAAATATTCCAACTCTTACATTTCAAAAAAAAATCCAAATGAACTTTGAAACATCAAGAGAATGTAACAGTGACAAGGTAAACCACGACAAAACACTACTGAAATATTCCAACTCTTACATTTCAAGGAAAAAAAAAATTCAAAATGAACTTTGAAATATCTTTAGAATGTAACAGTGACTTGGTAAACCATGACAAAACACTACTGAAATATTCCAACGCTTGCATTTCAACGAAAAAAGTCCAAAATGAATTTTGAAACATTAAGAGAATGTAACAGTGATATTGTAAACCACGACAGAACTATACTGAAATATTTCAAATCTTACATTTCAACGAAAAAAATCCAAAATGAACTTTAAAACATCAAGATAATGTAACAGTGACAAGGTAAACTGCGACAAAACACTACTGAAATATTCCATCTCTTACATTTCAAAAAAAAATCCAAATGAACTTTAAAACATCAAGAGAATGTAACAGTGACAAGGTAAACCACGACAAAACACTACTGAAATATTCCCACTCTTACATTTCAACTAAAAAAAACATAAAATGAACTTTGAAACATCAAGAGAATGTAACAGTGACAAGGTAAATCACGAAAAAACACTACTGAAATATTCCAACTCTTACATTTCAAGGAAAAAAAAAATTCAAAATGAACTTTGAAATATCTTTAGAATATAACAGTGACTTGGTAAACCATGACAAAACAGTACTGAAATATTCCAACTCTTACACTTCAACGAAAAAAATCCAAAATGAAATTTGAAACATCTTCAGATTGTAACAGTGACAGGGTAAACCACAACAAAACACTAGTGAAATATTCCAGCTCTTACATTTCAACGAAAAAAGTCCAAAATGAACTTTGAAACATTAAAAGAATGTATCAGTGATATGGTAAACCACGACAGAACACTACTGAAATATTTCAACTCTTACATTTTAACGAAAAAAATCTAAAATGAACTATGAAACATCAAGAGAATGTAACAGTGACAAGGTAAACTGCGACAAAACACTACTGAAATATTACAACTCTTACATTTCAACGAAAAACAAATCTAAAATGAACTTTGAAACATGAAGAGAATGTAACAGTGACAAGGTAAACCACGACAAAATACTACTGAAATATTCCAATTCTTACATTTCAAAGAAAAAAAAATTCAAAATGAACTTTGAAATATCTTAAGAATGTAACAGTGACTTGGTAAACCATGACATAACACTACTAAAATATTCCAACTCTTGCATTTCAACTAAAATAGTCCAAAATGAATTTTGAAACATTAAGATAATGTAATATTGATATGGTAAACCACGACAAAACACTACTGAAATATTCCAAATCTTACATTTCAACGAAAAAATTCCAAAATGAACTTTGAAACATTAATAGAATGTATCAGTGATATGGTAAACCACGACAGAACTATACTGAAATATTTCAACTCTTACATTTAAACGAAAAAAATCCAAAATGAACTTTGAAACATCAAGAGAATGTAACAGTGACAAGGTAAATCAAAACAAAACACTACTGAAATATTCAAACTCTTATATTTCAAAAAAAAATCCAAATGAACTTTAAAACATCAAGAGAATGTAACAGTGACAATATAAAACACGACAAAACACTACTGAAATATTCCAACTCTTACATTTCAAGGAAAAAAAATTCAAAATGAACTTTGAAATATACTTAGAATGTAACAGTGACTTTGTAAACCATGACAAAACACTACTGAAATATTCCAACGCTTGCATTTCAACGAAAAAATTCCAAAATGAATTTTGAAACATTAAGAGAATATAACAGTGATATGGTAAACCATGACAGAACTATACTGAAATATTTCAACTCTTACATTTCAACGAAAACAATCCAAAATGAACTTTGAAACATCAAGATAATGTAACAGTGACAAGGTAAACTGCGACAAAACACTACTGAAATATTCCATCTCTTACATTTCAAAAAAAAATCCAGATGAACTTTGAAACATCAAGAGAATGTAACAGTGACAAGGTAAACCACTACAAATCACTACTGAAATATTCCAACTCTTACATTTCAATGAAAAAAGAAATTCCAAAATGAAATTTGAAACATCAAGAGAATGTAACAATGACAAGGTAAATCACGAAAAAACACTACTGAAATATTCCAACTCTTACATTTCAACGTAAAAAAAAATTCAAAATGAACTTTGAAATATCTTTAGAATATAACAGTGACTTGGTAAACCATGACAAAACACTACTGAAATATTCCAACTCTTACACTTCAACGAAAAAAATCCAAAATGAACTTTGAAACATCTTCAGATTGTACAGTGACAGGGTAAACCACAACAAAACACTAGTGAAATATTCCAGCTCTTACATTTCAACGAAAAAAGTCCAAAATGAACTTTGAAACATTAAGAGAATGTATCAGTGATATGGTAAACCACGACAGAACACTACTGAAATATTTCAACTCTTACATTTTAACTAAAAAAATCTAAAATGAACTTTGAAACATCAAGAGAATGTAACAGTGACAAGGTAAAGTGCGACAAAACAGTACTGAAATATTCCAACTCTTACATTTCAACGAAAGAAAAATCCAAAATGAACTTTGAAACATCAAGAGAATTTAACAGTGACAAGGTAAACCACGACAAAACACTACCAAAATATTCCAACTCATACATTCCAAGGAAAAAAAAATCCAAAATGAACTTTGAAATATCTTTAGAATGTAACATTAAGAGAATGTAATATTGATATGGCAAACCACTACAAAACACTACTGAAATATTTCAACTCTTATATTTCAAGGAAAAAAAAATTCAAAATGAACTTTGAAATATCCTTAGAATGTAACAGTGACTTGGTAAACCATGACAAAACACTACTGAAATATTCCAACGCTTGCATTTCAACGAAAAAATTCCAAAATGAATTTTGAAACATTAAGAGAATATAACAGTGATATGGTAAACCATGACAGAACTATACTGAAATATTTCAACTCTTACATTTCAACGAAAACAATCCAAAATGAACTTTGAAACATCAAGATAATGTAACAGTGACAAGGTAAACTGCGACAAAACACTACTTAAATATTCAATCTCTAACATTTCACAAAAAAAATCCAAATTAACTTTGAAACATCAAGAGAATTTAACAGTGACAAGGTAAACCACTACAAATCACTACTTAAATATTCCCACTCTTACATTTCAACGAAAAAAAAAATAAAATGAACATTGAAACATCAAGTTAATGTAAAAGTGACAAGGAAAATCACGAAAAAACACTACTGAAATATTCCAACTCTTACATTTCAAGGAAAAAAAAATTCAAAATGAACTTTGAAATATCTTTAGAATGTAACAGTGACTTGGTAAACCATGACAAAACACTACTGAAATATTCCAACTCTTACACTTCAACGAAAAAAATCCAAAATGAACTTTGAAACATCTTCAGATTGTAACAGTGACAGGTTAAACCACAACAAAACACTAGTGAAATATTCCAGCTCTTACATTTCAACGAAAAAAGTCCAAAATGAACTTTGAAACATTAAGAGAATGTATCAGTGATATGGTAAACCACGACATAACACTACTGAAATATTTCAACTCTTACATTTTAACAAAAAAAAATCTAAAATGAACTTTGAAACATCAAGAGAATGTAACAGTGACAAGGTAAACTGCGACAAAACACTACTTAAATAATCCAGCTATTAAATTTCAACGAAAAACAAATCCAAAATGAACTTTGAAACATCAAGAGAATGTAACAGTGACAAAGTAAACCACAATAAAACACTACTGAAATATTCAAACTCTTAAATTTTAACAAAAAAAAAATTCAAAATGAATATTGAAATATCTTCATAATGTAACATTAAGAGAATGTAATATTGATATGGAAAACCACTACAAAACACTACTGAAATATTTCAACTCTTACATTTCAAAGAAAAAAGTCCAAAATGAACTTCGAAACATTAATAGAATGTAACAGTGATATGGTAAACCACGACAGAACTATACTGAAATATTTCAACTCTTACATTTCAACTAAAAAAATCCAAAATGAACTTTGAAACATCAAGAGAATGTAACAGTGACAAGGTAAATCACAACACAACACTACTGAAATATTCCAACTCTTACATTTCAACGAAAAAAAAAATTAAAAATGAACTTTGAAATATCTTTAGAATGTAACAGTGACTTGGTAAACCATGACAAAACACTACTGAAATATTCCAACGCTTGCATTTCAACGAAAAAAGTCCAAAATGAATTTTGAAACATTAAGAGAATGTAACAGTGATATGGTAAACCACGACAGAACTATACTGAAATATTTCCATTCTTACATTTCAACGAAAATAATCCAAAATGAACTTTGAAACATCAAGAGAATGTAACAGTGACAAGGTAAACTGCGACAAAACACTACTGAAATATTCCATCTCTTACATTTCAACAAAAAAAATCCAAATGAACTTTGAAACATCAAGAGAATGTAACAGTGACAAGGTAAACCACGACAAATCACTACTGAAATATTCCCACTCTTACATTTCAACGAAAAAAAAAGAACATTGAAACATCAAGAGAATGTAACAGTGACAAGGTAAATCACGACAAAACACTACTGAAATATTCCAACTCTTACATTTCAAGGAAAAAAAATTCAAAATGAACTTTGAAATATCTTTAGAATGTAAAAGTGACTTGGTAAACCATGACAAAACACTACTGAAATATTCCAACTCTTACACTTCAACGAAAAAAAACCAAAATGAACTTTGAAACATCTTCAGATTTTAACAGTGACATGGTAAACCACAACAAAACACTAGTGAAATATTGCAACTCTTACATTTCAACGAAAAAAGTCCAAAATGAACTTTGAAACATTAAGAGAATATATCAGTGATATGGTAAACCACGACAGAACACTACTGAAATATTTCAACTCTTACATTTTAACGAAAAAAATCCAAAATGAACTTTGAAACATCAATAGAATGTAACAGTGACAAGGTAAACTACGACAAAAAACTACTGAATTATTCCAACTCTTGCATTTCAACGAAAAAAGTCCAAAATAAACTTTGAAGCATCAAGAGAATGTAATAGTGACAAGGTTAACCACGACAAAACGCTACTGAAATATTTCAAGTCTTACTTTTCAACGAATAAAGTCCAAAATGAAGTTTGAAACATTAAGAGAATGTATCAGTGATATGGTAAACCACGACAGACCACTACTGAAATATTTCAACTCTTACATTTCAACGAAAAAAATTTAAAATGAACTTTGAAACATCAAGAGAATGTAACAGTGACAAGATAAACTGCAACAAAACACTACTGAAATATTCCATCTCTTACATTTCAACAACAAAAAAATCCAAATGAACTTTGAAACATAAAGAGAATGTAACAGTGACAAGATAAACCATGACAAAACACTACTGAAATATTCCAACTCTTAAATTTAAAGGAAAAAAAAATCAAAATGAAATTTGAAATATATTTAGAATTTAACACTGACCTGTTAAACCATGACAAAACACTACTGAAATATTCCAACTCTTTCATTTCAACTAAAAAAGTCCAAAATTAATTTTGAAACATTAAGAGAATGTAACAGTGATATGGTAAACCACGACAAAACACTACTGAAATATTTCAACTCTTACATTTCAATGAAAGAGTCCAAAATCAACTTTGAAACATTAAGAGAATGTAACAGTGATGTGGTAAACCATGACAGAACTATACTGAAATATTTCAACTCTTACATTTCAACGAAAAAAATCCAAAATGAACTTTGAAACATCAAGAGAATGTAACAGTGACAAGGTAAACTGCGACAAAACACTACTGAAATATTCCATCTCTTACATTTCAACAAAAAAAATCCAAATGAACTTTGAAACATCAAGAGAATGTAACAGTGACAAGATAAAACACGACAAAGCACTACTGAAATATTCCAACTCTTACATTTCAACGAAAAAAAAAATCTAAAATGAACTTTGAAACATCAAGAGAATGTATCAGTGACAAGGTAAACCACGACAAAACACTACTGAAATATTCCAACTCTTACGTTTCAAGGGAAAAAAAATTCAAAATGAACTTTGAAATATCTTTAGAATGTAACAATGACTTGGTAAACCATGACAAAACACTACTTAAATATTCCAACTCTTACACTTCAACGAAAAAAATCCAAAATGAACTTTGAAACATCTTATGAATGTAACAGTGACAAGGTAAACCACAACAAAACACTAGTGAAATATTTCAACTCTTACATTTCAACGAAAAAAGTCCAAAATGAACTTTGAAACATTAAGAGAATGTATCAGTGATATGGTAAACCACGACAGACCACTACTGAAATATTTCAACTCTTACATTTCAACGAAAAAAATTTAAAATGAACTTTGAAACATCAAGAGAATGTAACAGTGACAAGATAAACTGCAACAAAACACTACTGAAATATTCCATCTTTTACATTTCAACAAATAAAAATCCAAATGAACTTTGAAACATCATGAGAATGTAACAGTAGCAAGATAAACCATGACAAAACACTACCGAAATATTCAAACGCTTACATTTCAAGGAAAAAAAAATTCAAAATGAACTTTGAAATATCTTTAGAATGTAACAGTTACTTGATAAACCATGACGAAACACTACTGAAATATTCCAACGCTTGCATTTCAACTAAAAAAGTCCAAAATGAATTTTGAAACATTAAGAGAATGTAACAGTGATATGGTAAACCACGACAAAACACTACTGAAATATTTCAACTCTTACATTTCAATGAAAAAGTCCAAAATCAACTTTGAAACATTAAGAGAATGTAACAGTGATGTGGTAAACCATGACAGAACTATACTGAAATATTTCAACTCTTACATTTCAACGAAAAAAATACAAAATGAACTTTGAAACATCATGAGAATGTAACAGTGACAAGGTAAACTGCGACAAAACACTACTGAAATATTCCATCTCTTACATTTCAACAAAAAAAATCCAAATGAACTTTGAAACATCAAGAGAATGTAACAGTGACAAGATAAACCACGACAAAACACTACTGAAATATTCCAACTCTTACATTTCAACGAAAATAATCCAAAATGAACTTTGAAACATCAAGAGAATGTAACAGTGACAAGGTAAACTGCGACAAAACACTACTGAAATATTCCATCTCTTACATTTCAACAAAAAAATTCAAAATGAACTTTGAAACATAATGAGAATGTAACAGTGACAAGGTAAACCACGACAAAACACTACTGAAATATTCCCACTCTTATATTTCAACGAAAAAAAAATGAACTTTAAAACATCAAGAGAATGTAAGAGTGACAAGGTAAAACACGACAAAACACGACTGAAATATTCCAACTCTTACATTTCAAGGGAAAAAAAATCAAAATGAACTTTGAAATATCTTTAGAATGTAACAGTGACTTGGTAAACCATGACAAAACACTACTGAAATATTCCAACTCTTACACTTCAACGAAAAAAAACCAAAATGAACTTTGAAACATCTTCAGATTTTAACAGTGACAGGGTAAACCACAACAAAACACTAGTGAAATATTCCAACTCTTACATTTCAACGAAAAAAGTCTTGGTAATATTTGAAAGAATTCTAGAAAGAAATTATGAAAAGAACTTTGAAATATCTTTAGAATGTAACAGTGACTTGGTAAACCATGACAAAACACTACTGAAATATTCCAACTCTTACACTTCAACGAAAAAAATCCAAAATGTACTTTGAAACATCTTCAGAATGCAACAGTGACAAGGTAAACCACAACAAGACACTAGTGAAATATTCCAACTCTTACATTTCAACGAAAAAAGTCCAAAATGAATTTTGAAACATTAAGAGAATGTAACAGTGATATGGTAAACCACGACAAAACACTACTGAAATATTCCAACTCTTACACTTCAACGAAAAAAATCCAAAATGTACTTTGAAACATCTTCAGAATGTAATAGTGACAAGGTAAACCACAACAAGACACTAGTGAAATATTCCAACTCTTACATTTCAACCAAAAAAGTCCAAATGAACTTCGAAACATTATGAGAATGTATCAGTGATATGGTAAACCACGAAAGAACACTACTGAAATATTTCAACTCTTACATTTCAACGAAAAAAAATCTAAAATGAACTTTGAAACATCAAGAGAATGTAACAGTGACAAGGTAAACCGCGACAAAACACTACTGAAATATTCCAACTCTTACATTTCAACAAAACAAAAATCCAAATGAACTTTGAAACATCAAGAGAATGTAACAGTGACAAGGTAAACCACCACAAAACACTACTGAAATATTCCAACTCTTAAATTTCAAGGAAAAAAAATTCAAAATGAACTTTGAAATATCTTTGGAATGTAACAGTGACTTGGTAAACCATGATAAAACACTGCTGAAATATTCTATATCTTACATTTCAAAAAACTTCAAGAGAATGTAACAGTGACAAGGTATTCCAACTCTTACATTTCAACGAAAAAAGTCCAAAATGAACTTTGAAACATTAAGAGAATGTTTCAGTGATATGGTAAACCACGACAGAAAACTACTGAAATATTTCAACTCTTACATTTCAACGAAGAAAATCTAAAATGAACTTTGAAACAGCAAGACAATGTAACAGTGACAAGGTAAACTCCGACAAAACACTACTGAAATATTCCATCTCTTACATTTCATCAAAAAAAATCCAAATGAACTTTGAAACATCAAGAGAATGTAACAGTGACAATATAAAGCACTACAAAACACTACTGAAATATTCCAACTCTTACATTTCAACGAAAAAAGTCCAAAATGAATTTTGAAACATTAAGAGAATGTAACAGTGATATGGTAAACCACGACAAAACACTACTGAAATATTTCAACTCTTATATTTCAATGAAAAAGTCCAAAATCAACTTTGAAACATTAAGAGAATGTAACAGTGATATGGTAAACCACGACAGAACTATACTGAAATATTTCAACTCTTACATTTCAACGAAAAAAATCCAAAATGAACTTTGAAACATCAAGAGAATGTAATAGTGACAAGGTAAACTGCGACAAAACACTACTGAAATATTCAATCTCTTACATTTCAACAAAAAAAAATCCAAATGAACTTTGAAACATCAAGAGAATGTAACAGTGACAAGGTAAACCACAACAAAACACAACTGAAATATTCCAACTCTTAAATTTAAAATAAAAAAAGAAAAATCTAAAATGAACTTTGAACCATCAAGTGAATGTAATAGTGACAAGGTAAACCATGACAAAACACTACTGAAATATTCCAACTCTTACATTTCAAGGGAAAAAAAAATTCAAAATGAACTTTGAAATATCTTGAGCATGTAACAACGACTTGTTAAACCATGACAAAACACTACTTAAATATTCCAACTCTTACACTTCAACGAAAAAAATCCAAAATGAACTTTGAAACATCTTCAGAATGTAAGAGTGACAAGGTAAACCACAACAAAACACAAGTGAAATATTCTAACCCTTACATTTCAACGAAAAAAGTCCAAAATGAACTTTGAAACATTAAGAGAATGTATCAGTGATATGGTAAACCACGACAGACCACTACTGAAATATTTCAACTCTTACATTTCAACGAAAAAAATTTAAAATGAACTTTGAAACATCAAGAGAATGTAACAGTGACAAGATAAACTGCAACAAAACACTACTGAAATATTCCATCTCTTACATTTCAAAGACAAAAAAATCCAAATGAACTTTGAAACATCATGAGAATGTAACAATGGCAAGATAAACCATGACGAAACAGTAGTAAATTATTTCAACTCTTACATTTCGAGGGAAAATAAAAATTCAAAATGAACTTTGAAATATCTGTAGAATGTAACAGTTACTTGGTAAACAACGACGAAACACTACTGAAATATTCCAACGCTTGCATTTCAACGAAAAAATTCCAAAATGAATTTTGAAACATTAAGAGAATGTAACAGTGATATGGTAAACCACGACAAAACACTACTGAAATATTTCAACTCTTACATTTCAATGAAAAAGTCCAAAATCAACTTTGAAACATTAAGAGAATGTAACAGTGATGTGGTAAACCATGACAGACCTATACTGAAATATTTCAACTCTTACATTTCAACGAAAAAAATCCAAAATGAACTTTGAAACATCAAGAGAATGTAACAGTGACAAGGTAAACTGCGACAAAACACTACTGAAATATTCCATCTCTTACATTTCAACAAAAAATATCCAAATGAACTTTGAAACATCAAGAGAATGTAACAGTGACAAGATAAAGCACGACAAAACAAAACTGAAATATTCCAAATCTTACATTTCAACGAAAAAAAAAAAATCTAAAATGAACTTTGAAACATCAAGAGAATGTATCAGTGACAAGGTAAACCACGACAAAACACTACTGAAATGTTCCAACTCTTACATTTCAAGGAAAAAAAAAATTCAAAATGAACTTTGAAATATCTTTAGAATGTAACAGTGACTTGGTAAACCATGACAAAACACTACTGAAATATTCCAACTCTTGCATTTCAACGAAAAAAGTCCAAAATTAATTTTGAAACATTAAGAGAATGTAACAGTGATATGGTAAACCACAACAAAACACTAGTGAAATATTCCGACTCTTACATTTCAACGAAAAAAGTCCAAAATGAACTTTGAAACATTAAGAGAATGTATCAGTGATATGGTAAACCACGACAGACCACTACTGAAATATTTCAAATCTTACATTTCAACGAAAAAAATTTAAAATGAACTTTGAAACATCAAGAGAATGTAACAGTGACAAGATAAACTGCGACAAAACACTACTGAAATATTCCATCTTTTACATTTCAACAAAAAAAAAACCAATTGAACTTTGAAACATCAAGAGAATGTAACAGTGACAAGGTAAACCACGACAAAACACTACTGAAATATTCCAACTCTTACATTTCAAGGAAAAAAAAACTCAAAATGAACTTTGAAATATCTTTAGAATGTAACAGTGACATGGTAAACGACAAAACACTACTGAAATATTCCGACGCTTACATTTCAACGAAAAAAGTCCAAAATGAATTTTGAAACATTAAGAGAATGTAACAGTGATATGGTAAACCACGACAAAACACTACTGAAATATTTCAACTCTTACATTTCAACGAAAAAAATCCAAAATGAACTTTGAAACATCAAGAGAATGTAACAGTGACAAGGTAAACTGCGACAAAACACTACTGAAATATTCCATCTCTTACATTTCAACAAAAAAAATCCAAATGAACCTTGAAACATAATGAGAATGTAACAGTGACAAGGTAAACCACGACAAATCACTACTGAAATATTCCCACTCTTACATTTCAACTAAAAAAAAATAAAATGAACTTTTAAACATCAAGAGAATGTAACAGTGACAAGGTAAACCACGACAAAACACTACTGATGTATTCCAACTCTTACACTTCAACGAAAAAAATCCAAAATGAACTTTGAAACATCTTCAGAATATAACAGTGACAGGGTAAACCACGACAAAACACTAGTGAAATATTCCAACTCTTACATTTTAACTAAAAAAGTCCAAAATGAACTTTGAAACATTAAGAGAATGTATCCATCTCTTACATTTCAACAAAAAACTCCAAATGAACTTTGAAACGTCATGAGGAAGTAATTATAACTTGGTTCACCATAACAAAACACTATTTAGATCTTCAAACTATTATGTAGCGACGTAAAAAAAAAATCTAAAATGAAGTTCAAAACATCCATTGAAAGCAACAATGACAATATAATTTGAAACGGAACATTACATAAATATTCCAGCTCTTACATTTCGACGAAAAAAAATTCAAAATGAACTTTGAAATATCTTTAGAATGTAACAGTGACTTGGTAAACCATGACAAAACATTACTGAAATATTCCAACTCTTGCATTTCAACGAAAAAAGTCCAAAATGAATTTTGAAACATTAAGAGAATGTAACAGTGATATGGTAAACCACGACAAAACACTACTGAAATATTTAAACTCTTACATTTCAATGAAAAAGTCCAAAATCAACCTTGAAACATTAAGAGAATGTAACAGTGATATGGTAAACCACGACAGAACTATACTGAAATATTTCAACTCTTGAATTTCAACGAAAAAGATCCAAAATGAACTTTGAAACATCAAGAAAATGTAACAGTGACAAGGTAAACTGCGACAAAACACTACTGAAATATTCCATCTCTTACATTTTAACAAAAAAAATCAAAATGAACTTTGAAACATCAAGAGAATGTAACAGTGACAAGATAAACCACGACAAAACAATAGTGAAATATTCCAACTCTTACATTTCAAAGAAAAAAAAAAATCTAAAATGAACTTTGAAACATCAAGAGAATGTAACAGTGACAAGGTAAACCACGAAAAAACACTAATGAAATATTCCAACTCTTACGTTTAAAGGGAAAAAAAAATTCAAAATGAACTTTGAAATATCTTTAGCATGTAACAGTGACTTGGTAAACCATGACAAAACACTACTTAAATATTCCAACTCTTACACTTCAACGAAAAAAAATACAAAATAAACTTTGAAACATCTTCAGAATGTAAGAGTGACAAGGTAAACCACAACAAAACACTACTGAAATATTCCAACTCTTACATTTCAACGAAAAAAGTCCAAAATGAACTTTGAAACATTAAGAGAATGTATCAGTGATATGGTAAACCACGACAGACCACTACTGAAATATTTCAAATCTTACATTTCAACGAAAAAAATTTAAAATGAACTTTGAAACATCAAGAGAATGTAACAGTGACAAGATAAACTGCAACAAAACACTACTGAAATATTCCAAATATTACATTTCAACAAAAAAAAAATCCAAATGAAATTTTCAAAATCAAGAGAATGTAAAAGTGACAAGGTAAGCCACGACAAATCACTACTGAAATGTTCCATCTCTTACGTTTCAAGGAAAAAAAAATTCAAAATGAACTATGAAACATCTTTAGAATGTAATAGTGACTTGGTAAACCACGACAAAACATTACTGAAATATTCCAACTCTTGCATTTCAACGAAAAAAGTCCAAAATTAATTTTGAAACATTAAGAGAATGTAACAGTGATATGGTAAACCACAACAAAACACTACTGAAATATTTAAACTCTTACATTTCAATGAAAAAGTCCAAAATCAACTTTGAAACATTAAGAGAATGTAACAGTGATGCGGTAAACCATGACAGAACTATACTGAAATATTTCAACTCTTACATTTCAACGAAAAAAATCCAAAATGAACTTTGAAACATCACGAGAATGTAACAGTGACAAGGTAAACTGCGACAAAACACTACTGAAATATTCCATCTCTTACATTTCAACAAAAAAATTCCAAATGAACTTTGAAACATCATGAGAATGTAACAGTGGCAAGGTAAACCACAACCAAACACTTCTGAAATATTCCAACTGTTGTATTTCAACGAAAAAAAAATCTAAAATGAACTTTAAACCATAAAGAGAATTTAACAGAGCCAAGGTAAACCCCGAAAAAACACTACTGAAATATTCCAACTCTTATGTTTCAATGAAAAAAATCCAAAATGAACTTTGAAACATCTTTAGAATGTAACAGTGACTTGGTAAACCATGACAAAACACTACTTAAATATTCCAACTCTTACACTTCAACGAAAAAAATCCAAAACGAACTTTGAAACATCTTCAGAATGTAACAGTGACAAGGTAAACCACGACAAAACACTACTGAAATATTTCAACTCTTACATTTCAACGAAAAAAGTCCAAAATGAACTTTGAAACATTAAGAGAATGTATCAGTGATATGGTAAACCACGACAGACCACTACTGAAATATTTCAAATCTTACATTTCAACGAAAAAAATCTAAACTGAACTTTGAAACATCAAGAGAATGTAACAGTGACAAGATAAACTGCAACAAAACACTACTGAAATATTCCATCTCTTACATTACAACAAATAAAAATCCAAATGAACTTTGAAACATAAATAGAATGTAACAGTGACAAGGTAAATCACGACAAAACACTACTGAAATATTCCAATTCTTACATTTCAAGGAAAAAAAAAATCAAAATGAAGTTTGAAATATCCTTAGAATGTAACAATGACTTTATAAACCACGACAAAACACTACTGAAATATTCCGACGCTTACATTTCAACGAAAAAAGTCCAAAATGAATTTTGAAACATTAAGAGAATGTAACAGTGATATGGTAAACCACGACAAAACACTACTGAAATATTCCAACTCTTGCATTTCAACTAAAAAGATCCAAAATGAACATTGAAACATCAAGAAAATGTAACAGTGACAAGGTAAACTGCGACAAAACACTACTGAAATATTCCATCTCTTACATTTCAACAAAAAAAAATCCAAATGAACTTTTAAACATCAAGAGAATGTAACAGTGACAAGGTAAACAACGACAAATCACTACTGAAATATTCCAACTCTTACATTTCAACAAAAAAAAAAAAAATGAACTTTGAAACATCAAGAGAATGTAACAGTGACAAGGTAAACCACGACAAAACACTACTGAAATATTCCAACTCTTACACTTCAACGAAAAAAATCCAAAATGAACTTTGAAACATCTTCAGATTGTAACAGTGACAAGGTAAACCACAACAAAACACTAGTGAAATATTCCAACTCTTACATTTTAACGAAAAAAGTCCAAAATGAACTTTGAAACATTAAGAGAATGTATCAGTGATATGGTAAACCACGACAGAACACTACTGAAATATTCAAACTCTTGCATTTCAACGAAAAAAAATCCAAAATGAACTTTGAAACAGCAAGAGAATGTAACAGTGACAAGGTAAACTGCGACAAAACACTACTGAAATATTCCATCTCTTACATTTCAACAAAAAAATCCAAATGAACTTTGAAACATCAAGAGAATGTAACAGTGACAAGGTAAATTACGACAAAACACTACTGAAATATTCCAACTCTTACATTTCAACGAAAAAAAAAATCTAAAACGAACTTTGAAACATCAAGAGAATGTAACAGTGACAAGGTAAACCACTACAAAACACTACTGAAATATTCCAACTCTTACATTTCAAGGAAAAAAAAAATCAAAATGAACTTTGAAATATCTTTAGAATGTAACAGTGACTTGGTAAACCATGACAAAACACTACTGAAATATTTCAACTCTTACATTTCAACGAAAAAAGTCCAAAATGAACTTTGAAACATTAAGAGAATGTAACAGTGATATGGTAAACCACGACAGAACTAAAGTGAAATATTTCAACTCTTGCATTTCAACGAAAAAAATCCAAAATGATCTTTGAAACATCAAGAGGATGTAACAGTGACAAGGTAAACTGGGACAAAACACTACTGAAATATTCCATCTCTTACATTTCAACAAAGAAATCCAAAATGAACTTTGAAACATCATGAGAATGTAACAGTGGCAAGATAAACCACGACAAAACACTTTTGAAATATTCCAACTCTTACATTTCAACGAAAAAAAAAATCTAAAATGAACTTTGAAACATCAAGAGAATGTAACAGTAACAAGGTATACCACGACAAAACACTACTGAAATATTCCAACTCTTACATTTCAAGGAAAAAAAAATCAAAATGAACATTGAAATATCTTTAGAATGTAACAGTGACTTGGTAAACCATGACAAAACACTACTGAAATATTTCAACTCTTACATTTCAACGAAAAAAGTCCAAAATGAAATTTGAAACATTAAGAGAATGTAACAGTGATATGGTAAACCACGACAGAACTAAAGTGAAATATTTCAACTCTTACATTTTAAATAAAAAAATCAAAAATGAACTTTGAAAAATCAAGAGAATGTAATAGTGACAAGGTAAACTGCGACAAAACACTACTGAAATATTCAATGTCTTACATTTCATCAAAAAAAAATCCAAATGAACTTTGAAACATCAAGAGAATGATACTGTGACAAGGTAAACCACGACAAAACACTACTGAAATATTCCAACTCTTACATTTCAACGAAAAAAAAATCTAAAATGAACTTTGAAAAATCAAGAGAATGTAACAGTGGCAACTTAAACCACGACAAAACACTACTGAAATATTCCATCTCTTACATTTCAACGAAAAAAAATCAAAATGAACTTTGAAATATCTTTAGAATGTAACAGTGACTTGGTAAACCATGACAAAACACTACTGAAATATTCCAACTCTTACGCTTTAACGAAAAAAATCCAAAATGAACTTTGAAACATCTTCAGAATGTAACAGTGACAAGGTAAACCACAACAAAACACTAGTAAAATATTCCAACTCTTACATTTCAACGAAAAAAGTCCAAAATGAACTTTGAAACATTAAGAGAATGTATCAGTGATATGGTAAACCACGACAGACCACTACTGAAATATTTCAACTCTTGCATTTCAACGAAAAAAATCTAAAATGAACTTTGAAACATCAAGAGAATGTAACAGTGACAAGATAAACTGCGACAAAACACTACTGAAATATTCCATCTCTTACATTTCAACAAAAAACTCCAAATGAACTTTGAAACATCAAGAGAATGTAACAGTGACAAGGTAAACCACGACAAAACACTACCGAAATATTCCAACTCTTACATTTCAAGGAAAAAAAAATCAAAATGAACTTTGAAATATCTTTAGAATGTAACAGTGACTTGGTAAACCATGACAAAACACTACTGAAATATTCCAACGCTTGCATTTCAACGAAAAAAATTCCAAATGAACTTTGAAACATCAAGAGAATGTAACAGTGACAAGGTAAACCACGACAAAACACTACTGAAATATTCCAACTCTTACATTTCAAGGAAAAAAAATTAAAAATGAAGTTTTAAATATCTTTAGAATGTAAAAGTGACTTGGTAAACCATGACAAAACACTACTGAAATATTCCAACTCTTACACTTCAACGAAAAAAATCCAAAATGAACTTTGAAACATCTTAAGATTGTAACAGTGACAGGGTAAACCACAACAAAACACTAGTGAAATATTCCAACTCTTACATCTCAACGAAAAAAGTCCAAAATGAACTTTGAAACATTAAGAGAATGTATCAGTGATATGGTAAACCACGACAGAACACTACTGAAATATTTCAACTCTTACATTTTAACGAAAAAAATCTAAAATGAACTTTGAAACATAAAGAGAATGTAACAGTGACAAGGTAAACTGCGACAAAACACTACTGAAATATTCCAACTCTTACATTTCAAGGAAAAAAAAATTCAAAATGAACTTTGAAATATCTTTAGAATGTAACAGTGACTTGGTAAACCATGACAAAACACTACTGAAAAATTCCAACGCTTGCATTTCAACGAAAAAAGTCCAAAATGAATTTTGAAACATTAAGAGAATGTAACAGTGATATGGTAAACCACGACATAACTATACTGAAATATTTCAATTCTTACATTTCAACGAAAATAATCCAAAATGAACTTTGAAACATCAAGAGAATGTAACAGTGACAAGGTAAACTGCGACAAAACAATACTGAAATATTCCATCTCTTACATTTCAACAAAAAAAAATCCAAATGAACTTTGAAACATCAAGAGAATTTAACAGTGAAAATGTAAACCACGACAAATCACTACTTAAATATTCTCACTCTTACATTTCAACAAAAAAAAAATGAACTCTGAAACATCAAGAGAATGTAACAGTGACAAGGTAAACCACGACAAAACACTACTGAAATATTCCAACTCTTACATTTCAAGGAAAAAAAAATCCAAAATGAACTTTGAAATATCTTTAGAATGTAACAGTGACTTGGTAAACCATGACAAAACACTACTGAAATATTCCAACTCTTACATTTCAACGAAAAAAGTCCAAAATGAACTTTGAAACATTAAGAGAATGTATCAGTGATATGGTAAACCACGACAGAACACTACTGAAATATTTCAACTCTTACATTTTAACTAGAAAAATCTAAAATGAACTTTGAAACATGAAGAGAATTTAAAAGTGGCAAGATAAACCATGACAAAACACTACTGAAATATTTCAACTCTTACATTTTAAAGCAAAAAAAATTCAAAATGAACTTTGAAATATCTTCAGAATGTAACAGTGACTTGGTAAACCATAACAAAACACTACTGAAATATTCTAACTCTTACGTTTTAACTAAAAAAATCCAAAATGAACTTTGAAACATCCTAAGATTGTAACAGTGACAAGGTAAACTACAACAAAACACTAGTGAAATATTCCAACTCTTACATTTCAACAAAAAAAGTCCAAAATGAACTTTGAAACATTAAGAGAATGTATCAGTGATATGGTAAACCACGACAGACCACTACTGAAATATTTCAACTCTTACATTTCAACGAAAAAAATTTAAAATGAACTTTGAAACATCATGAGAATGTAACAGTGACAAGGTAAACTGCGACAAAACACTACTGAAATATTCCATCTCTTACATTTCAACAAATAAAAATCCAAATGAACTTTGAAACATCAAGAGAATGTAACAGTGACAAGGTAAACCACGACAAAACAATACTGAAATATTCCAACTCTTAAATTTCAAGGAAAAAAAAAATCAAAATGAACTTTGAAATATCTTTAGAATGTAACAGTGACTTGGTAAACCATGACAAAACACTACTGAAATATTCCGACGCTTACATTTCAACGAAAAAAGTCCAAAATGAATTTTGAAACATTAAGAGAATGTAACAGTGATATGGTAAACCACGACAAAACACTACTGAAATATTTCAACTCTTACATTTCAACGAAAAAAATCCAAAATGAACTTTGAAACATCAAGAGAATGTAACAGTGACAAGGTAAACTGCGACAAAACACTACTGAAATATTACATCTCTTACATTTCAACAAAAAAAAATCAAAATGAACTTTGAAACATCAAGAGAATGTAACAGTGACAAGGTAAACCACGACAAATCACTACTGAAATATTCTCACTCTTACATTTCAACAAAAAAAAAAATGAACTTTGAAACATCAAGAGAATGTAACAGTGACAAGGTAAATCACGACAAAACACTACTGAAATATTCCAACTCTTACATTTCAAGGAAAAAAAAATTCAAAATGAACTTTGAAATATCTTTAGAATGTAACAGTGACTTGGTAAACCATGACAAAACACTACTGAAATATTCCAACTCTTACATTTCAACGAAAAAAGTCCAAAATGAACTTTGAAACATTAAGAGAATATATTAGTGATATGGTAAACCACGACAGAACACTACTGAAATATTTCAACTCTTACATTTTAACTAGAAAAATCTAAAATGAACTTTGAAACATCAAGAGAATGTAACAGTGACAAGGTAAACCACGACAAAACACTACTGAAATATTCAAACTCTTACATTTCAAAGCAAAAAAAATTCAAAATGAACTTTGAAATATCTTTAGAATGTAACAGTGACTTGGTAAACCATGACAAAAGACTACTTAAATATTCTAACTCTTACACTTCAACGAAAAAAATCCAAAATGAACTTTGAAACATCTTCAGAATGTAACAGTGACAAGGTAAACCACAACAAAACACTAGTGAAATATTCCAACTCTTACATTTCAACGAAAAAAGTCAAAAATGAACTTTGAAACATTAAGAGAATGTATCAGTGATATGGTAAACCACGACAGACCACTACTGAAATATTTCAACTCTTACATTTCAACGAAAAAAAAAATCTAAAATGAACTTTGACACATCAATAGAATGTAACAGTGACAAGGTAAACCACGACAAAACACTACTGAAATGTTCCAACTCTTACATTTCAAGGAAAAAAAAAATTCAAAATGAACATTGAAATATCTTTAGAATGTAACAGTGACTTGGTAAACCATGACAAAACACTACTGAAATATTTCAAATCTTACATTTCAACGAAAAAAGTCCAAAATGAAATTTGAAACATTAAGAGAATGTAACAGTGATATGGTAAACCACGACAGAACTAAAGTGAAATATTTCAACTCTTACATTTCAACGAAAAAAATCCAAAATGAACTTTGAAACATCAAGAGAATGTAACAGTGACAAGGTAAACTGCAACAAAACACTACTGAAATATTCCATCTCTTACATGTCAACAAAAAAAATCCAAATGAACTTTGAAACATCAAGAGAATGATACTGTGACAAGGTAAACCACGACAAAACACTACTGAAATATTCCAACTCTTACATTTCAACGAAAAAAAAATCTAAAATGAACTTTGAAACATCAAGAGAATTTAACAGTGGCAAGGTAAACCACGACAAAACACTACTGAAATATTCCAACTCTTACATTTCAAGGAAAAAAAATCAAAATGAACTTTGAAATATCTTTAGAATGTAACAGTGACAAAGTAAACCACAACAAAACACTAGTAAAATATTCCAACTCTTACATTTCAACGAAAAAAGTCCAAAATGAACTTTGAAACATTAAGAGAATATATCAGTGATATGGTAAACCACGACAGACCACTACTGAAATATTTCAACTCTTACATTTCAACGAAAAAAATCCAAAATGAACTTTGAAACATCTTCAGAATGTAACAGTGACAAGGTAAACCACAACAAAACACTAGTGAAATATTCCAACTCTTACATTTCAACGAAAAAAGTCCAAAATGAACTTTGAAACATTAAGAGAATGTATCAGTGATATGGTAAACCACGACAGACCACTACTGAAATATTTCAAATCTTACATTTCAACGAAAAAAATCTAAACTGAACTTTGAAACATCAAGAGAATGTAACAGTGACAAGATAAACTGCGACAAAACACTACTGAAATATTCCATCTTTTACATTTCAACAAATAAAAATCCAAATGAACTTTGAAACATCAAGAGAATGTAACAGTGACAAGGTAAACCACGACAAAACACTACTGAAATATTCCAACTCTTAAATTTCAAGGAAAAAAAAAATCAAAATGAACTTTGAAATATCTTTAGAATGTAACAGTGACTTGGTAAACCATGACAAAACACTACTGAAATATTCCGACGCTTACATTTCAACGAAAAAAAATCCAAAATGAACTTTGGAACATCAAGAGAATGTAACAATGATATGGTAAACCACGAAAAAACACTACTGAAATATTTCAACTCTTACATTTCAGCGAAAAAAATCCAAACTGAACTTTGAAACATCAAGAGAATGTAACAGTGACAAGGTAAACTGCGACAAAACACTACTGAAATATTCCATCTCTTAAATTTCAACAAAAAAAAAAATCCAAATGAACTTTGAAACATCAAGAGAATGTAACAGTGACAAGGTAAACCACGACAAATCACTACTGAAATATTCTCACTCTTACATTTCAACAAAAAAAAAATGAACTTTGAAACATCAAGAGAATGTAACAGTGACAAGGTAAATCACGACAAAACACTACTGAAATATTCCAACTCTTACATTTCAATGAAAAAAAATTCAAAATGAACTTTGAAATATCTTTAGAATGTAACAGTGACTTGGTAAACCATGACAAAACACTACTGAAATATTCCAACTCTTACATTTCAACGAAAAAAGTCCAAAATGAACTTTGAAACATTAAGAGAATGTATCAGTGATATGGTAAACCACGACAGAACACTACTGAAATATTTCAACTCTTACATTTTAACTAGAAAAATCTAAAATGAACTTTGAAACATGAAGAGAATTTAACAGTGACAAGGTAAACCATGACAAAACACTACTGAAATATTCAAACTCTTACATTTCAAAGCAAAAAAAATTCAAAATGAACTTTGAAATATCTTTAGAATGTAAAAGTGACTTGGTAAAACACGACAAAACACTACTGAAATATTCCAACTCTTACACTTCAACAAAAAAAATCCAAAATGAACTATGAAACATCTTCAGAATTTAACAGTGACAAGGTAAACCACAACAAAACACTAGTGAAATATTCCAACTCTTACATTTCAACGAAAAAAGTCCAAAATGAACTTTGAAACATTAAGAGAATGTATCAGTGATATGGTAAACCACGACAGACCACTACTGAAATATTTCAACTCTTAGATTTCAACGAAAAAAAAAATCTAAAATGAAATTTGAAACATAAAGAGAATGTAACAGTGACAAGGTAAACCACGACAAAACACTACTGAAATATTCCAACTCTTACATTTCAACGAAAAAAAAAATTAAAAATGAACATTGAAATATCTTTAGAATGTAACAGTGACTTGGTAAACCATGACAAAACACTACTGAAATATTTCAACTCTTACATTTCAACGAGAAAAGTCCAAAATGAAATTTGAAACATTAAGAGAATGTAACAGTGATATGGTAAACCACGACAGAACTAAAGTGAAATATTTCAACTCTTACATTTCAACGAAAAAAATCCAAAATGAACTTTGAAACATCAAGAGAATGTAACAGTGACAAGGTAAACTGCAACAAAACACTACTGAAATATTCCATCTCTTACATGTCAACAAAAAAAATCCAAATGAACTTTGAAACATCAAGAGAATGATACTGTGACAAGGTAAACCACGACAAAACACTACTGAAATATTCCAACTCTTACATTTCAACGAAAAAAAAATCTAAAATGAACTTTGAAAAATCAAGAGAATGTAACAGTGGCAAGGTAAACCACGACAAAACACTACTGAAATATTCCAACTCTTACATTTCAAGGAAAAAAAAAATCAAAATGAACTTTGAAATATCTTTAGAATGTAACAGTGACAAAGTAAACCACAACAAAACACTAGTAAAATATTCCAACTCTTACATTTCAACGAAAAAAGTCCAAAATGAACTTTGAAACATTAAGAGAATGTATCAGTGATATGGTAAACCACGACAGACCACTACTGAAATATTTAAACTCTTACATTTCAACGAAAAAAATCTAAACTGAACTTTGAAACATCAAGAGAATGTAACAGTGACAAGATAAACTGCGACAAAACACTACTGAAATATTCCATCTCTTACATTTCAACAAAAAAAGATCCAAATGAACTTTGAAACATCAAGAGAATGTAACAGTGACAAGGTAAACCACGACAAAACACTACTGAAATATTCCAACTCTTACTTTTCAAGGAAAAAAAATCAAAATGAACTTTGAAATATCTTTAGAATGTAACAGTGACTTGGTAAACCACGACAAAACACTACTGAAATATTCAAACTCTTACATTTCAAAGCAAAAAAAATTCAAAATGAACTTTGAAATATCTTTAGCATGTAACAGCGACTTGGTAAACCACGACAAAACCCTACTGAATTATTCCAACTCTTACACTTCAACTAAAAAAATCCAAAACGAACTTTGAAACATCTTCAGATTGTAAGAGTGACAAGGTAAACTCCAACAAAACACAAGTGAAATATTACAACTCTTACATTTTAACAAAAAAAGTCCAAAATGAACTTTGAAACACTAAGAGAATGTATCAGTGATATGGTAAACCACGACAAACCACTACTGAAATATTCCAACTCTTACATTTACACGAAAAAAAAAAATCTAAAATGAAATTTGAAACACCAAAAGAACGTAACAGTGAAAAGGTAATCCATAATAAAAAACTACTGAAATAATCCACCTCTTACATTTCAAGGAAAAAAAAAATTCAAAATGAACATTGAAATATCTTTAGAATTTAACAGTGACTTGGTAAACCATGACAAAACACTACTGAAATATTTCAACTCTTACATTTCAACGAGAAAAGTCCAAAATGAAATTTGAAACATTAAGAGAATGTAACAGTGATATGGTAAACCACGACAGAACTAAAGTGAAATATTTCAACTCTTACATTTCAACGAAAAAAATCCAAAATGAACTTTGAAACATCAAGAGAATGTAACAGTGACAAGGTAAACTGCAACAAAACACTACTGAAATATTCCATCTCTTACATGTCAACAAAAAAAAATCCAAATGAACTTTGAAACATCAAGAGAATGATACTGTGACAAGGTAAACCACGACAAAACACTACTGAAATATTCCAACTCTTACATTTCAACGAAAAAAAAATCTAAAATGAACTTTGAAAAATCAAGAGAATGTAACAGTGGCAAGGTAAACCACGACAAAACACTACTGAAATATTCCAACTCTTACATTTCAAGGGAAAAAAAATCAAAATGAACTTTGAAATATCTTTAGAATGTAACAGTGACAAAGTAAACCACAACAAAACACTAGTAAAATATTCCAACTCTTACATTTCAACGAAAAAAGTCCAAAATGAACTTTGAAACATTAAGAGAATATATCAGTGATATGGTAAACCACGACAGACCACTACTGAAATATTTCAACTCTTACATTTCAACGAAAAAAATGTAAAATGAACTTTGAAACATCAAGAGAATGTAACAGTGACAAGATAAACTGCGACAAAACACTACTGAAATATTCCATCTCTTACATTTCAACAAAAAAAGATCCAAATGAACTTTGAAACATCAAGAGAATGTAACAGTGACAAGGTAAACCACGACAAAACACTACTGAAATATTCCAACTCTTACTTTTCAAGGAAAAAAAATCAAAATTAACTTTGAAATATCTTTAGAATGTAACAGTGACTTGGTAAACCATGACAAAACACTAATGAAATATTCCAACTCTTGCATTTCAACGAAAAAAATTCCAAATGAACTTTGAAACATCAAGAGAATGTAACAGTGACAAGGTAAACCACGACAAAACACTACTGAAATATTCCAACTCTTACATTTCAAGGAAAAAAAAATTCAAAATGAACTTTGAAATATCTTTAGAATGTAACAGTGACTTGGTAAACCATGACAAAACACTACTGAAATATTCCAACTCTTACATTTCAACGAAAAATATCCAAAATGAACTTTGAAACATCTTCAGATTGTAACAGTGACAGGGTAAACCACAACAAAACACTAGTGAAATATTCCAACTCTTACATCTCAACGAAAAAAGTCCAAAATGAACTTTGAAACATTAAGAGAATGTATCAGTGATATGGTAAACCACGACAGAACACTACTGAAATATTTCAACTCTTACATTTTAACTAAAAAAATCTAAAATGAACTTTGAAACATCAAGAGAATGTAACAGTGACAAGGTAAACTGCGACAAAACACTACTGAAATATTCCAACTCTTACATTTCAATGAAAAAAAAATTCAAAATCAACTTTGAAATATCTTTAGAATATAACAGTGACTTGGTAAACCATGACAAAACACTACTGAAATATTCCAACGCTTGCATTTCAACAAAAAAAGTCCAAAATGAATTTTGAAACATTAAGAGAATGTAACAGTGATATGGTAAACCACGACATAACAATACTGAAATATTTCAATTCTTACATTTCAACGAAAATAATCCAAAATGAACTTTGAAACATCAAGAGAATGTAACAGTGACAAGGTAAACTGCGACAAAACACTACTGAAATATTCCATCTCTTACATTTCAACAAAAAAAAATCCAAATGAACTTTGAAACATCAAGAGAATGTAACAGTGACAAGGTAAACCACGACAAAACACTAATTAAATATTCTCACTCTTAAATTTCAACTAAAAAAAAATGAACTCTAAAACATCAAGAGAATGTAAGAGTGACAAGGTAAAACACGACAAAACACTACTGAAATATTCCAACTCTTACATTTCAAGGGAAAAAAAATTCAAAATCAACTTTGAAATATCATTAGAATGTAACAGTTACTTGGTAAACCATGATAAAACACTACTGAAATATTTGAAATATTACATTTCAACGAAAAAAGTCCAAAATGAACTTTGAAACATTAAGAGAATATATTAGTGATATGGTAAACCACGACAGAACACTACTGAAATATTTCAACTCTTACATTTTAACTAAAAAAATCTAAAATGAACTTTGAAACATCAAGAGAATGTAACAGTGACAAGGTAAACCACGACAAAACACTACTGAAATATTCAAACTCTTACATTTCAAAGCAAAAAAAATTCAAAATGAACTTTGAAATATCTTTAGAATGTAACAGTGACTTGGTAAACCCTGACAAAACACTACTGAAATATTTCAACTCTTGCATTTCAACGAAAAAAGTCCAAAATGAATTTTGAAACATTAAGAGAATGTAATATTGATATGGTGAACCACGACAAAACACAACTGAAATATTTCAACTCTTACATTTCAACGAAAAAAGTCCAAAATGAACTTTGAAACATTAAGAGAATGTAACAGTGATATGGTAAACCACGACAGAACTATACTGAAATATTTCAACTCTTACATTTCAACGAAAAAAATCCAAAATGAACTTTGAAATATCAAGAGAATGTAACAGTGACAAGGTAAATCACGACAAAACACTACTGAAATATTCCAACTCTTACATTTCAAGGAAAAAAAAATCAAAATGAACTTTGAAATATCTTTAGAATGTAACAGTGACTTGGTAAACCATGAAAAAACACTAATGAAATATTCCAACTCTTACATTTCAACGAAAAAAATCCCAAATGAACTTTGAAACATCAAGAGAATGTAACAGTGACAAGGTAAATCACGACAAAACACTACTGAAATATTCCAACTCTTACATTTCAAGCAAAAAAAAATCAAAATGAACTTTGAAATATCTTTAGAATGTAACAGTGACTTGGTAAACCATGAAAAAACACTACTGAAATATTCCAACTCTTACACTTCAACGAAAAAAATCCAAAATGTACTTTGAAACATCTTCAGAATGCAACAGTGACAAGGTAAACCACAACAAGACACTAGTGAAATATTCCAACTCTTACATTTCAACGAAAAAAGTCCAAAATGAACTTTGAAACATTAAGAGAATGTATCAGTGATATGGTAAACCACGACAGAACACTACTGAAATATTTCAACTCTTACATTTCAACGAAAAAAAATCTAAAATGAACTTTGAAACATCAAGAGAATGTAACAGTGACAAGGTAAACTGCGACAAAACACTACTGAAATATTCCTTCTCTTACATTTCAACAAGAAAAAATCCAAATGAACTTTGAAACATCAAGAGAATGTAACAGTGACAAGGTAAACAATGACAAAACACTACTGAAATATTCCAACTCGTATATTTCAAGGAAAAAAAATTCAAAATGAACTTTGAAATATCTTTAGAATGTAACAGTGACTTGGTAAACCACCACAAAACACTACTGAAATATTCCAACTCTTACATTTCAATGAAAAAAATTCAAAATGAACTTTGAAATATCTTTAGAATGTAACAGTGACTTGGTAAACCATGACAAAACACTACTGAAATATTTCAACTCTTACATTTCAACGAAAAAAGTCCAAAATGAACTTTGAAACATTAAGAGAATGTAACAGTGATATGGTAAACCACGACAGAACTATACTGAAATATTTCAACTCTTACATCTCAATGAAAAAAATCCAAAATGAACTTTGAAACATCAAGAGAATGTAACAGTGACAAGGTAAACCACGACAAAACACTACTGAAATATTCCAGCTCTTATATTTCAACGAAAAAAAAATCTATAATGAACTTTGAAACATCAAGAGAATGTAACAGTGACAAGGTAAACTGCGACAAAACACTACTGAAATATTCCATCTCTTACATTTCAATAAAAAAAAATCCAAATGAACTTTGAAACATCAAGAGAATGTAACAGTGACAAGGTAAACCACGACAAAGCACTACTGAAATATTCTCAATCCTACATTTAAACAAAAAAAAAAATGAACTCTGAAACATCAATAGAATGTAACAGTGACAAGGTAAATCACGACAAAACACTACTGAAATATTCCAACTCTTACATTTCAAGGAAAAAAAAATTCAAAATGAACTTTGAAATATCTTTAGAATGTAAAAGTGACTTGGTAAACCATGACAAAACACTACTGAAATATTCCAACTCTTACATTTCAACGAAAAAAGTCCAAAATGAACTTTGAAACATTAAGAGAATGTATCAGTGATATGGTAAACCACGACAAAACACTACTGAAATATTTCAACTCTTACATTTCAACGAAAAAAATCCAAAATGAACTTTGAAACATCAAGAAAATGTAACAATGACAAGGTAAACTATGACAAAACACTGCTGAAATATTCCATGTCATACATTTCAACAAAAAAAAATCCAAATGAACTTTGAAACATCAAGAGAATGTAACAGTGACAAGGTAAACCACGGCAAACACTACTGAAATAATCCAACTCTTACATTTCAACAAAAAAATCAAAATGAACTTAGAAACATCAAAAGAATGTAACATTGATAAGGTAAACCACGACAAAACACTACTGAAATATTCCAACTCTTACATTTCAAGGAAAAAAAATTCAAAATGAGATTTGAAATATCTTTAGAATGTAAAAGTGACTTGGTAAACCATGACAAAACAATACTGAAATATTCCAACTCTTACATTTCAACGAAAAAAGTCCAAAATGAACTTTGAAACATTAAGAGAATATATTAGTGATATGGTAAACCACGACAGAACACTACTGAAATATTCCAACTCTTACATATTAAATAAAAAAAATCCAAAATGAACTTTGAAACATCATGAGAATGTAACAGTGACAAGGTAAACCACAACAAAACACTACTGAAATTATCAAGCTCTTACACTTCAACGGAAAAGAAATCTAAAATGAACTTTGAAACATCAAGAGAATGTAACAGTGACAAGGTAAACCACGACACAACATTACTGAAATATTCCAACTCTTACATTTAAAGGAAAAAAAAAATCAAAATGAACTTTGAAATATCTTCAGAATGTAACAGTGACTTGGTAAACCATGAAAAAACACTACTGAAATATTCCAACTCTTGCACTTCAACGAAAAAAATCCAAAATGTACTTTGAAACATCTTCAGAATGCAACAGTGACAAAGTAAACCACAACAAAACACTAGTAAAATATTCCAACTCTTACATTTCAACGAAAAAAGTCCAAAATGAACTTTGAAACATTAAGATAATATATCAGTGATATGGTAAACCACGACAGACCACTACTGAAATATTTCAACTCTTACATTTCAACGAAAAAAATCTAAACTGAACTTTGAAACATCAAGAGAATGTAACAGTGACAAGATAAACTGCGACAAAACACTACTTAAATAATACAACTCATGCATTTCAACAAAAAAAAATCCAAATGAACTCAGGAACATCAGAAGAATCTGACAGTGACAAGGTAAACCACGAGAAAACAGTAGTAAAATATTCCAAATATTACATTTTAAGGAAAAATATCCAAATGAAGTTTGAAATATCTTTAGAATGTAACAGTGACTTGGTAAACCATGACAAAACACTAATGAAATATTCCAACTCTTGCATTTCAACGAAAAAAATTCCAAATGAACTTTGAAACATCATGAGAATGTAACAGTGGCAAGGTAAACCACGACAAAACACTACTGAAATATTCCAACTCTTACATTTCAAGGAAAAAGAAATTCAAAATGAACTTTGAAATATCTTTAGAATGTAACAGTGACTTGGTAAACCATGACAAAACACTACTGAAATATTCCAACTCTTACACTTCAACGAAAAATATCCAAAATGAACTTTGAAACATCTTCAGATTGTAACAGTGACAGGGTAAACCACAACAAAACACTAGTGAAATATTCCAACTCTTACATCTCAACGAAAAAAGTCCAAAATGAACTTTGAAACATTAAGAGAATGTATCAGTGATATGGTAAACCACGACAGAACACTACTGAAATATTTCAACTCTTACATTTTAACGAAAAAAATCTAAAATGAACTTTGAAACATCAAGAGAATGTAACAGTGACAAGGTAAACTGCGACAAAACACTACTGAAATATTCCAACTCTTACATTTCAAGGAAAAAAAATTCAAAATGAACTTTGAAATATCTTTAGAATGTAACAGTGACTTGGTAAACCATGACAAAACACTACTGAAAAATTCCAACGCTTGCATTTCAACGAAAAAAGTCCAAAATGAATTTTGAAACATTAAGAGAATGTAACAGTGATATGGTAAACCACGACATAACTATACTGAAATATTCCAATTCTTAAATTTCAACGAAAAAAATCCAAAATTAAATTTGAAACATCAAGAGAATGTAACAGTGGCAAGGTAAACTGCGACAAAACACTACTGAAATATTCCATCTCTTACATTTCAAAAAAAAAATTCCAAATGAACCTTGAAACATAAAGAGAATGTAACAGTGACAAGGTAAACCACGACAAATCACTACTGAAATATTCCCACTCTTACATTTCAACGAAAAAAAAATGAACTCTGAAACATCAAGAGAATGTAACAGTGACAAGGTAAATCACGACAAAACACTACTGAAATATTCCAACTCTTACATTTCAAGCAAAAAAAAATCAAAATAAACTTTGAAATATCTTTAGAATGTATCAGTGACTTGGTAAAACATGACAACACACTATTGAAATATTCCAACTCTTACACTTCAACGAAAAAAATCCAAAATGTACTATGAAACATCTTCAGAATGTAACAGTGACAAGGTAAACCACAACAAGACACTAGTGAAATATTCCAACTCTTACATTTCAACGAAAAAAGTCCAAAATGAACTTTGAAACATTAAGAGAATGTATCAGTGATATGGTAAACCACGACAGAACACTACTGAAATATTTCAACTCTTACATTTCAACGAAAAAAAATCTAAAATGAACTTTGAAACATCAAGAGAATGTAACAGTGACAAGGTAAACTGCGACAAAACACTACTGAAATATTCCTTCTCTTACATTTCAACAAGAAAAAATCCAAATGAACTTTGAAACATCAAGAGAATGTAACAGTGACAAGGTAAACCATCACAAAACACTACTGAAATATTCCAACTCTTACATTTCAACGAAAAAAAATTCAAAATGAACTTTGAAATATCTTTAGAATGTAACAGTGACTTGGTAAACCATGACAAAACACTACTGAAATATTCCAACTCTTACATTTCAAGGAAAAAAATTCAAAATGAACTTTGAAATATCTTTAGAATGTAACAGTGACTTGGTAAACCATGACAAAACACTACTGAAATATTTCAACTCTTACTATTCAACAAAAAAAGTCCAAAATGAACTTTGAAACATCAAGAGAATGTAACAGTGACAAGGTAAACCACGACAAAACACTACAGAAATAATCCAACTCTTACATTTCAAAGAAAAAAAATCTAAAATGAACTTTAAAGAATCTAAAGAATGTAATAGTGACATGGTAAACCAAGAGAAAGCACTACTTAAATATTCCAACTCTTATAGTTGAACAAAAAAAAAATCCAAAATGAACTTTGAAATATCTTTAGAATGTAACAGTGACTTGGTAAACCACGACATAACCCTACTGAAATATTCCAACTCTTACACTTCAACGAAAAAAAATCCAAAATGAACTTTGAAACATCTTCAAAATGTAACAGTGACAAGGTAAACCACAAAAAAACACTACTGAAATATTCCAACTCTTACATTTCAAAGAAAAAAAATCAAAATGAACTTTGAAACATCAAGAGAATGTAATAATGCCAAGGTAAGCCACTACAAAACACTATTGAAATTTTCAAACTCTTACATTTCCATGAGAAATATCCAAAATGAACTTTTAAACATCAAGAGAATGTAAAAGGGACAAGGTAAATCACGATGAAACACTATAAGTCTATTCCAACACTTACATTTCAACGAAAAAAAAATCCAAAGGAATTTGAAAAATCAAGAGAGTGTAACAGTGACAAGGTAAACTGCGACAAAACACTACTGAAATATTCCAACTCTTGCATTTCAACGAAAAAAGTCCAAAATGAAGTTTGAAATATTAAGAGAATGTAACAGTGATAAGGTAAACCACGAAAAACACTAATGAAATTTTCCAACTCTTACATTTCAATTAAAAAAGTACAAAATGAACTTTGAAACATCAAGAAAATGTAACAGTGGCAAGGTAAACTGGGACAAAACACTACTGAAATATTCCATCTCTTACATTTCAACAAA
This sequence comes from Artemia sp. Qi Xiang Cuo, assembly GCF_049724085.1. NCBI lineage: Eukaryota > Metazoa > Arthropoda > Branchiopoda > Anostraca > Artemiidae > Artemia > Artemia sp. Qi Xiang Cuo. The sequence continues at coordinate 55,759,757 of NC_142806.1, read as the reverse complement.
AAAAAATCCAAATAAACTTTGAAACATCCAGAGAATGTAACAGTGACAAGGTAAACCACGACAAAACACTACTGAAATATTCCATCTCTTAGATTTCAACGAAAAAAAAATCCAAATGAACTTTGGAAAATCAATATAATGTAACAGTTACAAGGTAAACCACGACAAAACACAACTGAAATATTTCAACTCTTACACATCAAGTGAAACAAAATTCAAAATGAAATTTTAAACTTCACGAGAATAAAACAGTGACAAGGTAAACCGTGACAAAACACTACTGAAATATTCCATCTCTTACATTTCAACAAAAAAAAATCCAAATGAACTTTGAAACATCCAGAGAATGTAACAGTGACAAGGTAAACCACGACAAAACACTACTGAAATATTCCATCTCTTACATTTCAACAAAAAAAATCCAAATGAACTTTGAAACATCAAGAGAATGTAACAGTGACAAGGTAAACCACGACAAATCACTACTGAAATATTCCAACTCTTACATTTCGACGAAAAAAAAATCAAAATGAACTTTGAAATATCTTTAAAATGTAACAGTGACTTGTTAAACCACGACAAAACACTACTGAAATATTCTAACTCTTACACTTCAACGAAAAAAAAACCCAAAATGAACTTTGAAACATCTTCAGAATGTAACAGTGACAAGGTAAACCACAACAAAATACTACTGAAATATTCCAACTCTTACATTTCAACGAAAAAAAATCCAAAATGAACTTTGAAAAATCAAAAGAGTGTAACAGTGACAAGGTAAACCACGACAAAACACTACTGAAATATTCCAACTCTTACATTTCAATGAAAAACATCCAAGATGAACTTTGAAAAATCAAGAGAATGTAACAGTGATAAGGTAAACCACTACAAAACACTACTGAAATATTCCAACTCTTACATTTCAATGAAAAAAAAATCCAAAGGAATTTGAAAAATCAAGAGAGTGTAACAGTGACAAGGTAAACTGCGACAAAACACTACTGAAATATTTCAACTCTTTCATTTCAACGAAAAAAGTCCAAAATAAACTTTGAAACATTAACAGAATGTAACAGTGATATGGTAAACCACGACAAAACACTACTGAAATATTTCAACTCTTACATTTCAACGAAAAAAGTCCAAAATGAACTTTGAAACATTAAGAGAATGTAACAGTGAAAAGGTAAACCACGACGAAACACTACTGAAATATTCCAACTCTTACATTTAAACGAAATAAATCCAAAATGAACTTTGAAACATCAAGAAAATGTAACAGTGACAAAGTAAACTGCGACAAAACACTACTTAAATATTCCATCTCATACATTTCAAAAAAAAAAAATCCAAATAAACTTTGAAACATCCAGAGAATGTAACAGTGACAAGGTAAACCACGACAAAACACTACTGAAATATTCCATCTCTTAGATTTCAAATAAAAAAAAATCCAAATGAACTTTGAAACATCAAGAGAATATAACAGTGACAAGGTAAACCACGACAAAACACTACTGAAATATTCCAACTCTTACATTTCAAGTAAAAAAAAATTCAAAATGAACTTTGAAACTTCAAGAGAATGTAACAGTGACAAGGTAAACTGTGACAAAACACTACTGAAATATTCCATCTCTTACATTTCAACAAAAAAAATCCAAATGAACTTTGAAACAGCAAGATAATGTAACAGTGACAAGGTAATCCACGACAAAACACTACTGAAATATTCAAACTCTTACATTTCAACAAAAAAAATCCAAAATGAACTTTGAAACATCAAGAGAATGTAACAGTGACAAGGTAAACCACGACAAAACACTACTGAAATATTCCAACTCTTACATTTCAAGGAAAAAAAAAAATCAAAATGAACTTTGAAATATCTTTAGAATGTAACAGTGACATGATAAACCATAACAAAACACTAATGAAATATTCCAACTCTTACACTTCAAGGAAAAAAAAACCCAAAATGAACTTTGAAACATCTTCAGAATGTAACAGTGACAAGGTAAACCACAACAAAACACTAGTGAAATATTCCAACTCTTACATTTCAACGAAAAAAAATCCAAATGAACTTTGAAAAATCAAAAGAGTGTAACAGTGACAAGGTAAACCACGACAAAACACTACTGAAATATTCCAACTCTTACATTTCAATGAAAAAAATCCAAGATGAACTTTGAAAAATCAAGAGAATGTAACAGTGTAAAGGTAAACCACTACAAAACACTACTGAAATATTCCAACTCTTACATTTCAATGAAAAAAAAATCCAAAGGAATTTGAAAAATCAAGAGAGTGTAACAGTGACAAGGTAAACTGCGACAAAACACTACTGAAATATTTCAACTCTTTCATTTCAACGAAAAAAGTCCAAAATAAACTTTGAAACATTAACAGAATGTAACAGTGATATTGTAAACCACGACAAAACACTACTGAAATATTTCAACTCTTACATTTCAACGAAAAAAGTCCAAAATGAACTTTGAAACATTAAGAGAATGTAACAGTGAAAAGGTAAACCACGACAAAACACTACTGAAATATTTCAACTCTTACATTTCAACTAAAAAAATCCAAAATGAACTTTGAAACATCAAGAGAATTTAACAGTGACAAGGTAAACTGCGACAAAACACTGCTGAAATATTCCATCTCTTACATTTCAACAAAAAAAAATCCAAAATGAACTTTGAAACATCAAGAGAATGTAACAGTGACAAGGTAAACTGCGACAAAGCACTACTGAAACATTCCATCTCTTACATTTCAACAAAAAAAATCCAAATGGACTTTGAAACATCAAGAGAATGTAACAGTGACAAGGTAAACCACGACAAAACACTACTGAAATATTCCATCTCTTACATTTCAACAAAAACAAATCCAAATGAACTTTGAAAAATCAAGAGAATTTAACAGTAACAAGGTAGATAGTTACGAGATAATTCTGAAACATTACAAATCTTAAATTTGAATGAAAAAAAAAAATCTAAAATGAAATTTCAAAAGTCAATAAAATTTAACAGTGCAATGGCAAATCACTACAAAATACAAATTATACAATTAAACTCTTGTAGTTCAAGGAAAAAAAATTCAAAATGAAATATTCCAACTCTTACACTTCAACTAAAAAAATCCAAAATTAAATTTGAAACATCTTCTGAATGTAACAGTGACAAGCTAAACTACAACAAAACACTACTGAAATTTTCCAACTCTTGCATTTCAAGGAAAAATAAATCCATATGAACTTTGAAAAATCAGAAGAGTGTAACAGTGATAAGGTAAACCACTACAAAACACTACTGAAATATTCCAACTCTTACATTTCAATAAAAAAAATCCAAAGGAATTTGAAAAATCAAGAGGAGTAACAGTGACAAGGTAAACTGCGACAAAACACTACTGAAATATTCCAACTCTTGCATTTCAACGAAAAAAGTCCAAAATGAACTATGAAACATTAAGAGAATATAACAGTGATATGGTAAACCACGACAAAACACTACTGAAATATTTCAACTCTTACATTTCAACGAAAAAAATCCAAAATGAACTTTGAAACATCAAGAGAATGTAACAGTGACAAGGTAAACTGCGACAAAACACTGCTGAAATATTCCATCTCTTACATTACAACAAAAAAAAATCCAAATCAACTTTTAAACATCAAGAGAATGTAACAGTGATAAGGTAAACCACGACAAAACACTACTGAAATATTCCATCTCTTACATTTCAACAAAAAAATCCAAATGAACTTTGAAACATCAAGAGAATCTAACAGTGACAAGGTAAACCACGACAAAACACTTCTGAAATATTCCAACTCTTGCATTTCAACGAAAAGAAAAATATAAAATGAACTTTGAAACATCAAGAGAATGTAACTGTGACAACGTAAACCACGAAAAACACTACTGAAATATTCCAACTTTTACATTTCAAGGAAAAAAAAATTCAAAATGAACTTTGAAATATCTTTAGAATGTAACAGTGACTTGGTAAACCATGACAAAACACTACTGAAATATTCCAACTCTTACACTTCAACGAAAAAAATCCAAAATGAACTTTGAAACATCTTCAGATTGTAACAGTGACAGGGTAAACCACAACAAAACACTAGTGAAATATTCCAACTTCTTACATTTCAACGAAAAAAAATCCAAATGAACTTGGAAACATCAAGCGAATGTAACAGTGACAAGGTAAACCAGTACAAAACACTACTGAAATTTTACAGCTCTCAAATTTCACCGAAAAAAAAAATCTAAAATGAACTTTGAAACATTAAGAGAATTTAGCAATGACAAGGTAAACCATGACAAAATACAACTGAAATAATCCAACTCTTGCATTTCCAGGAAAAAAAATTCAAAATGAAATATTCCAACTCTTACACTTCAACGAAAAAAATCCAAAAAGAACTTTGAAACATCTTCTGAATGTAACAGTGACAAGGTAAACCACAACAAAACACTAGTGAAATATTCCAACTCTTACATTTCAACGAAAAATAAATCCATATGAACTTTTAAAAATCAGAAGAGTGTAACAGTGATAAGGTAAACCACTACAAAACACTACTGAAATATTCCAACTCTTACATTTCAATAAAAAAAAATCCAAAGGAATTTGAAAAATCAAGAGGAGTAACAGTGACAAGGTAAACTGCGACAAAACACTACTGAAATATTCCAACTCTTGCATTTCAACGAAAAAAGTCCAAAATGAACTATGAAACATTAAGAGAATATAACAGTGATATGGTAAACCACGACAAAACACTACTGAAATATTTCAACTCTTACATTTCAACGAAAAAAATCCAAAATGAACTTTGAAACATCTAGAGAATGTAACAGTGACAAGGTAAACTGGGACAAAACACTGCTGAAATATTCTATCTCTTACATTTCAAAAAAAAAAATCCAAATCAACTTTTAAACATCAAGAGAATGTAACAGTGATAAGGTAAACCACGACAAAACACTACTGAAATATTCCATCTCTTACATTTCAACAAAAAAATCAAAATTAAGTTTGAAACATCAAGAGAATCTAACAGTGACAAGGTAAACCACGACAAAACACTTCTGAAATATTCCAACTCTTACATTTCAACGAAAAAAAAAATCTAAATTCAACTTTGAAACATAAAGAGAATGTAACAGTGACAAGGTAAACCACGAAAAACACTACTGAAATATTCCAACTCTTAAATTTCAAGGGAAAAAAAAAATTCAAAATGAACTTTGAAATATCTTTAGAATGTAACAGTGACTTGGTAAACCATGACAAAACACTACTGAAATATTCCAACTCTTACACTTCAACGAAAAACATCCAAAATGAACTTTGAAACATCTTCAGATTGTAACAGTGACAAGGTAAACCACAACAAAACACTAGTGAAATATTCCAACTTCTTACATTTCAACGAAAAAAAATCCAAATGAACTTTGAAAAATCAAAAGAGTGTAACAGTGACAAAGTAAACCACGACAAAACACTACTGAAATATTCCAACTTTTAGATTTCAATGAAAAACATCCAAGATGAACTTTGAAAAATCAAGAGAATGTAACAGTGATAAGGTAAAAACTACAAAACACTACTAAAATATTCTAACTCTTACATTTCAATGAAAAAAATCCAAAGGAATTTGAAAAATCAAGAGAGTGTAACTGTGACAAGGTAAACTGCGACAAAACACTACTGAATTATTCCAACTCTGGCATTTCAACGAAAAAAGTCCAAAATGAACTTTCAAACATTAAGAGAATGTAACAGTTACAAGGTAAACCACGACAAAACACTACTGAAATATTTCAACTCTTGCATTTCAACGAAAAGGATCCAAAATGAACTTTGAAACATCAAGAGAATGTAACAGTGACAAGGTAAACTGCGACAAAACACTACTGAAATATTCCACCTCTTACATTTCAACAAAAAAAAATCCAAATGAACTTTGAAACATCAAGAGAATGTAACAGTGACAAGGTAAACCACCACAAACACTACCGAAATATTCAAACTCTTATAGTTCAAATAAAAAAAAAATCTAAAATGACCTTTAAAACATCAAGAGAATGTAAGAGTGACAATATAAAACACGACAAAACACTACTGAAATTTTCCAACTCTTACATTTCAAGGGGAAAAAAATTCAAAATGAACCTTGATCTATCTTTAGAATGTAAAAGTGACTTGGTAAACCATGACAAAACACTACTGAAATATTCCAACTCTTACACTTCAACGAAAAAAATCCAAAATGAACTTTGAAACATCTTCAGAATGTAACAGTGACAAGGTAAACCACAACAAAACACTAGTAAAATATTCCAACTCTTACATTTCAACGAAAAAAAATCCAAATGAACTTGGAAAAATCAAAAGAGTGTAACAGTGATAAGGTAAACCCCGACAAAACACTACTGAAATATTCCAACTCTTACATTTCAATGAAAAAAAATCCAAAGTAATTTGAAAAATCAAGAGAGTGTAACAGTGACAAAGTAAACTGCGACGAAACACTACTGAAATATTCCAACTCTCGCATTTCAACGAAAAACATCCAAGATGAACTTTGAAAAATCCAGAGAATGTAACGCTGAAAGGTAAACCACGACAAAACACTACTGAAATATGCCAGTGACATGGTAAACCACGACAAAACACTGCTGAAATATTCCAACTCTTACATTTCAACGAAAAAAAAATACAAAATGAACTTTTAAACATTAAGAGTATGTAACAGTGAAAAGGTAAAACGACGATAAAACACTACTGAAATATTACAAATCTTAATTTTCATTAAAAAAAAAAATCCAAAATGAACCTTGAAGCATCTAGAAAATATAATAGTGATAAGGTAAACCACAAGAAAACTGTACTGAAATATGCCAACTCTTACATTTCAACGACTGAAATCTAAAATTAACATTGAAAAATCAAAAGAATGTAACAGTGACAAGGTAAACCATGACAAAACACTACAGAAATATTCCAACTCTTGCATAACAACGAAAAAGATCCAAAATGAACTTTGAAACGTCAAGAGAATGTAACAGTGACATGGTAAACCACTACAAAACACTACTGAAATATTCCAACTCTTACATTTCAATGAAAAAAAATCCAAAGGAATTTGAAAAATCAAGAGTGGCCTAGAGAATGACCTAGATAAAGTTCATTCAACTTCATGCACTTCAGTGGTTCCTAGGGGCGTCAGCAAAGTATAACAGAGATATCTACTCATGACATTGACTCCCCATGACATTTGACCCTCTTGACTCCATGGCCTAACTATAGACTGACCCTGTCTCTTTCAGGTGGCCTTACAATACTTATAACTCTTATATATTTTTGACGTCCGTAAACAAGCCATTCCAACAATATTTTGGTAATATGATTGGCCACCTCGTTATCAGAACTATCAACATCGGTTTGTCTGATGTGGCACTCCATGTTTAAGAAATAACGGGAAAATCTCATTGGCAAGACGATTCCCTGCTCACCTTGTGTATATTTGGCACCACTTCCACTTCCACTTCTTCCAGGCCGCGTGTGTTCAAACAGTTGACAACCTGGATATGCCATGAGGTATTTTCTAAAGAGGTTTAATTGGAGAAGTTTTGACTTCTTTCTCCCCTCGGGGAATTCCACCATGTAATTAACATTCCCGGCCGTTTTTTCAGTGTCTTGTATGGGCCTTGCCGCTGTTACTCGAATTTGCTCTTTCCACACGGTAAGAGAACCAGAACCTTCTCTCCTGCTTTAAACTCTCTTTGCATCCAGCTATGGTTGTACCAGCCCTTCTGTCGTACCTGTCTAGAGAATAAGTTTTTCTGGGCAGTCTCGGTCCAATTACTAAGTCATTCTCGCATACTGACCAGGTAACAACCAGGGTTGCTACTCAGACATTTTTTTTTGTATTACTTTGGGTAGCAAAATAGTGTCAATTTTGTATAAAAAGTATCATTTTCCAAAAATTTGCCACTTGCATCGCTCGCGCTCATATTAACAAGCTTTTCAAATTGAAAATATTGGCCAATCTGCTTATGATCACCCCCGCTTGGTTTCCCGCATCTTTAAATTCTCCTACACTGAAATGTCGGATCTAGTGCCATCTATCAACTATAAAAAAGAAATTTTGATTTTACTTAGTCGGTGCTGATTTCTGGCTTTGCGCAGCACTCTCACTCTTGTCAACTTCCCAGCCCCCTTCCTAAAAACCCGCTAACACGCAAATGGTGCTTACTTTATAAAATGGGAAATCGTCCCACAGAGTAATTTCTTCTCTTTTTTCTGAGCAGTCTTTGTTCATAGCGTGAAAAAGGAACCGAAAAAGAAAAGAAGAAAAACCTTCATTTTTTTTTTCTTTTGAGAAAACGAAAAAAAAGGGACAACAATACTCGTCTACATTGAGAGTTTTTCATCCAGTTTTTCCATAAAATGGAATATCTGGATTATTACAGTGCATTCAGGTGCTTGAAACTTTTCTTTCCTCCGAAAATGCTGAAGATAAGGCCACGAAAATAGATCGTAGCTATTGATGACCCTATGATAAACACAACTAATAGTGGTTCAAACACTAACTCTTTCAAATAATTTATTTGGCAAAAACTAGTGGAAAAACAATAAAACAGCTATATAATCTAATTTGTTTATCACAACCTGAATAGAATAAGTTTCACGAGAACTCTCGTCACTCCCAGTAAATTTTTCTTTAACATGTTTCCAGGGACTACGGCATTGGAACAGTCAACTAGCATTTTAAGTATCAATATGAAAGCATCTTTATAATAAAACACGAGCATTTAGAGTAACAGCGTGAAAGCACATTTACAATCAATAATTAGTGGGAATGAAATAACTAAAATGAGGAAGTGTGTCCACATTCAATTAATGTAATGATGTAACATAAATTTAAGTAAGAAAAAAAAGTGAAATTAGATTTTGATTTTGCTAATGATTGCATAGGATTTATGATAATGGAAGTTTTTTTTTATCAATTTTGTTTTTAGTATTATGGTTATGTATGTCTATTCATTTGTCAATTGCCAAGAGTTCAAAGAAAAAAAAATGAAAAATATGAACGGAAATGTTTGAGCGCATTTTTGTGTCACTGGCCCAGTCACTAAAGAGGTCACTAGATATTCTTCTGGGACACCAGTGAGCTTAGTGGATGTTTTTGCGTTGCTGAGTCGTTGTGTGATGTCACCAGTGAGCTTTTCAGTCACTGGGCTTCAAGAGATCCAGTCACGGAAGTCGATGAAAAGACGCGTAAAGTTAAGCAGTCGCTGGCCAAGTGACTGGTTAATATAGTAACAGCTATTAATATAGTGGCGCAAAAATACACTCTTAGCTTTTCTTGCTCTTTTCTTCTTTGAATTGTGGTCAACCCTCAACTAATAAAAATAAAGATTGAATTCAAGAACTGCAAACTGCTTGACTGACTTATCGTCTATGAGCCTACAAATTATTGCAAAGACACAAAATAGTTGAACTAAACAATTGAAGGCTTCTCCACTACATTGCAGTTAAATGTCTGTCTCTGTCCTCTTCATTGCCAAGTATTTCGTATCGAAGATCACTGGGTGATCTTCGCTTATCAGTGATAAGAATATAAAATTTTTTCACAAACAGATAGACACAAACACGTTTACGTTTTTCACCGCAAAGATAGATTCTTGCATGCAATAATTGCCACGTGCGGAGTTAAGATAAGAATCTTAACTGACAAAAAGGATATCGATGCATATCTACATTGACAGTTTTCCTTCCGGTTTTTTGTCTGAAAAAATTCGTTTTTTGTAAAATAGTGCTACTTAGCAAAAAAAGTGCCACTTTTGCTAAAAAGTGTCCTAATAGTGTCAGGTGTCCCGAAAAGTGCCATTAAAAAAAGTATCAAAAGTGTCACTAAAGTGTCAGCGGTGGCAACCCTGGTAACAACTGACTACCGATTCAGACGCACATTTTTGCTTCTCCTCCCACTCCTTTCGTAACAAATCTAGTTGTCTTCTGACGTTTTGCCCATATATAAGGCCGAATGTAGAGAAACCCATTGAAGCCTGTTTTATCTCCCTGCAATGAAAATATCTTATTTTCTATAGATATTAAATAAAAAAAACAAATTTTTTTAATCGAAAGTAAGGAACGACGTTAAAATATAAAACGAACAGAAATTATTCCGTATATGAAAGGAGCTGCCTCCTCCTCAACGCCTCGCTCTTTACGCTAAAGTTTTTTTATTGTTTAAAAAAAAATATAGTTGTGAGAAATACACACTTTAGCGTAACGCGCGAGGCGGTGAGGAGGGGACAGTACCTTTCATATACGGAATAATTTCTGTTCGTTTTAAGTTTTAACGTCGTTCCTTACTTTCAGTTAAAAAAACTTGTTTTTTTTTATTTAATTTAAGAACGTCTTTGAATTAATGCAGATTTTGAATTTGGCTCACCGTATATGACTAATTAAAACAAAATTCGTATATTAATTTTACTTTTGTTTGGTTAAATGGCTTTCTTGAAAATTGTTTAATTTTATTTACGAACGTTTTTATTATTAATAAATATACGTAACTTACGAATTAACTTACGTAACGAACTTCTATATTAATATATTTCTAATACGTATATTAGGGGGTTCGCCTCCTAGTCAGTATCTCGCTCTTTAAGCTTAAGTTCGAATTTTGTTCCAATTTGTTAAAAATGGCCTCTTAATCACAAAGGCCGTAATTTATAATAAATGGCTCTTATGAAAGTACTAAAAAATCTTTGGCTTAAAGAAGTAGGTATTCACTAGGGGGTGAACCCAATAATATACGTAATATTTTTTGTTCGTTTTAAGCTTCGATGTTGCTGCTTACTCTCAGTCAAAAAACTTTATTTTTTATATTTAATTTCTGATCTTTTTTTAAATAATGCTGGGAAATCCAGTGCCCCCTTTATAGCAATTTCCCTTCCCCCATGAAAACTTCTTTCATGGAAAGATCCTTCCACATAACCCCCGACCCCCCCCCCCCAGTACCAGAAAAATCCCCCCTGAAAACTATTGTATACTTCCCAATAACTAATACTATATGTTAACATTGGGTATGGTTCATAACTTTCAGCCCTTCCCCCCGGGGACTTCGGGGGACTAAGTCATCCTAAAAGACATAGTTATCATATTTTCGACCATGGTGAACAAAATGGCAATCTCAAAATTTTGATCGGGTGATTCTGGGGAGAAAATTAGCGTGGGAGGGGGCCTAGTTGCCTTCCATTTTTTTGGTCACTTAAAAAGGGCACTAGAACTTTTAATTTCCGTTCCAATGAGCCCTCTAACGATATTCTAGGACCACTGGGTCGATACGATCACCCCTGTAAAAAAAATAAAAATTAATGAACACGCATCCCTGATCTTTCTTCTGGCAAAAAATGCAAAATTCCACATTTTTGTAGATAGGAGCTTGAAACCTCTACTGTAGGGTTCTCTGATATGCTGAATATGATAGTGTGATTTTCATTAAGGTTCTATAACTTTTAGGGTTCTTTCCTCCTTTTTTCGAAAATCAGCTAAATTTTCTCAGGCGCGTAACTTTTTATGGGTAGGAGTAAACTTGATGAAACCTATATATTTGAAATCAACATTAAAATCTGATTCTTTGTATGTATCTATTGGTTTCAAAATCCCTTTTTCTAGAGTTTCGGTAACCATTGAGCCGGGTCGCTCCTTACCACGAACTGTTTGAAAAACTTTGATAAATCTTAGATCTAGAGTGTAGGCAGAACAGTATCAGATTTTGATACCTATAATCGCTTATAAAAAATCTTTAAAACTAAAAAAAGTGACAGAAATACTTTTTGAAGTTAAAAGGTAAATTTTTTATCAAGTATGGTTACCATAAAATAATTATAGAAGAGTGGCAGCGCAGACAACTTCTTAATAAAGCTGCCATAGCTTACAAAAGTTACCTCCTCTAGGTGACTGCCTACATTCTTGCACACAGTCAAAATCTGAGCCTTCTCAAATTAGAACAAAATTGTTGTTTTTTCTTTTTGGAATTATATCAGAATTATACCACAGACTTAGGATTGCCATTACCCAAGAATGAAACCCAAAATTTTTTTAGCAAAAATGTAATAATAGCGGGAAAAAAGTAATATCAATATATTGTACACATATTACGTAAAACATACTACATACAAAACATACAATCATTGTAACTATTTTCTAAATATAATAAACTATTTAATAAACTAAATATAATAAACTAAATATAATAACTATTTTCTAAATAAAATATTCATTGGTAATAGTTTTAGACTTAAATACTTCTTTATCACCCATACGGTTTAATTGCTATTTTTACTACTCTATATTTACTGCTGCTTTCCTTACAGTATAAAGTGAGAATTCTGAAGGAGCAGCTCTAACAGTTTGGCATATGCAAAGTGATTAAACGTTGCTCTCTTTACAGACGTGTAACCTGTAACTAACTTTTTTCGATATACTCTCTTATGAAGCAGCTAAAATGACTACTCGTGATATAGAAGATTTTGGAACGCATCACAATGCCGTAAGAATGCGTTAAAACGTCGTTCTTATAGCCTATGTGTTTTTCCATAAAAATTTCAAAGCCTACATATATCTAAATGCCTAAATTTATATTTCCAATATTTTTGGGAGAGGTTAATTTCCTTTTTTAAGCAACTGTTAAGGGAATAATGAAGTTTAAAGAGTCAATCAAGAGTCTTGTCACTATGACGATTGACAATTTTTTCACAAGTGCTTCAACAACCTTGCAAAACATTAAAAATAGACACGATCAAGTGATCTTCTGACCAGGGTTGCCAACTTGCACACTTTTCGTGTGATAAGCAATCTTTTTTGCCAAAGAGGGGAAGCGGAAGAGTGAAAATCCTTCTTTTTGGGTGTTAATTTCCATTCACTTTGAACGCCAGTAGTTGGTAACTTCGTCAGACGTGTAATTAACCCATGGAACAGGGTAATCAACTTGCACACTTTTCATTTGAAATGCACTCTTTTTTACCTCAGAGATGATGCGCAATCTTTGACAGCCCTGTGCATACAAAGTCTTTTACTTGCACTCTTTTCGAGCAAAAATCACTCTTTTTTTTCCTTTATTTGCACTCTTTTTGGACGTCAGTGGTTGACAACCATGCTTCTGACTAGTCCTATGTCAGAGCAGATCTAACACACCTAAAATGCCAATGTCGTTTTTATTGGACCAGTCACTCCTTTATCTGAAATCACTTACGTAATGTGCAAGGAGAATTACATAATGCCTAGTATATCTAAAAGCTAATATTAGGCTTAATCCAATTAAAACTACTTTTTTTAGGTGAAAGCAGCCAACCAAGGTGTATTGCAACAGTACAATTGTCAATGTGTATTGCCTATCAACGTTTTTAACGAGAAAATATTCTCATTGTGGTGGTTCTTCTGTGCTGTTCTACTCCCGACAACAGTAATTGGAGTCCTTAAGTGGTTTCAGTTGATGAGACTCGCCCAAAGAATTAACTTTTTCCGACAATACTTGGAGAGAACTAAAAAGGTAAAATAATTAGCAAGTCTCATTAAAAAAAAAACAGGGATATCATTTCAATTTTTCATTTGGGAGGCGATCATTTTTCATGGGGAAAGCAAGGGAGCAAAATTCAGGAATTTTCGGCTCTATCTCCCTTAAGTCAAAGTTTACTTGTTCCTTATGGCTTTTAATACGACCATGTTAATATCGCTAGATGGTACCACTAGTCCACCCCAGTGGCACTTCTGGCCTCTCATGTGCCCGGGGCAAAATCTTGATAAGGCAAAATCTTAACAAAAGTTTCATTTGTTAACAACATTATTTTTAATGTATTAAATGATTAAGAATTTATTTTTCCTTATTTTTTAATTTATCATTTAAATTATTTAATTATTGTTGTTTTTTTCAAGTATAATTATTTAATTTTCAATTTATTTTTATTTTACTAATTAATTAATAATTTATTAATTATCTTCATTTGTTAACTGTACCCTCTACTTTATTTTAATTACAATAAAATTTCAAAAATTACAAGATGATTATAACCACTAGATTATTTATTTGAAATTGTACGCCCTTAAAATTTCTGCATCCGGGGTAAGTGTCCTAGCTGTCCCTCCCCCATAGCCTCCTATGGGTTCACCCTGAATTTAATACGGCTTGGCATATCCCCATGAAGAAAGCTAATCATACATAGACCGTAGTTTCTCAACCTGGAACAATAAAGGCTGGACGATAATACGATATGAAAACCCAAAATTAGCTATGCAAAAGAGATCTTTTGCATAGATTGAAAAGGGGGGGGGGGGATTTTTCAACCCACATGTGTTCCAAAGAGTAAGGGTGTCAATGTGAAACGTGAGTGAATGTTGAGGGGCATTTTTTAACTAAATCAAAGGACACTATGGACAAATGGCTTATAAAAAAGGCGTATCTGCAATACCGTAGGAATAGCTAAGGGTTTTAACGTGGAACTTTCAGGCCCCCTACTGTTGCCACTTCTGCAACAGCTACGACCATTCATTAATTTGAATGCAACTACTTGCAACTGTGATCACTTCTAATTGGGACAGCTTTCAGGTAATTTAAAAAGGGTTATTGATCAACATCAGAGAATATTATTTTCATGCGGGTTGTTAAAGATTTCTATCAGCAATAACTTTAGAAGAGCCGAGGGTATTAAGTTGATACTTTCATGGTTTGTTGAAAGGGATGTTGGAAAGTAATTGAGGGGGAGGGAATACAAATCTGACAACTGAGATTCATATATCTGTGGTGCCTCGTCCCAAATAGACCCTGGGGAAAGAATGACAAATTACGCAATTTATCGATTTTTTTTCCATGTAGTATTTATCATTGAGAACGGGGGAGGGCTATATCTTGGGTATAGCCAAAAACAGGGTGAGGGTATTACGGTGAAACTTCATGTCTTTTTTACCATTTTGAACAAAATGCCTAATTTTGATCAAATGTCGTTGGAAGAAGGTTAGCGAAAAGGGGCTTGGGAGGGAAACAGATTGACATCAATCCCTTTGACTCTTATAAAAACCACTAAAACTTTCAGTTTTCAGCTGAATTCTACGACAACTTCTTCCATGCCGAAAAAGATTAATAAATTGATACCCTATTACTCTCTCATATTGTGTTTCAGAAAGTTTTATTGAAAACCGCAAACAATTTCTTCATTTCAACACAAAATTTAAAAAGGGCTAGTTAAATTGAAATAGGCCCAAAAGGATTTAACCTGGTACGCAAAAATTGAACACAATGAGTGGAGAGAAACAACACACCCTATAGAAATAAAAATACGTATATCATTAGTTAGTAACAAAACATACTGCGCAAAACACATTTTATACCTCTTTCCCTACATAGTATGATCAAATAGAAAAAAATGTTAGTAACTTAAAAGAAAAAAAAAACTTTGTTAGCATCAATTATTCGGTATAGCATGAAAAAAAGATATTGAAACATTGCAATTCATCCTTTCCTCTAATCTAAACACTTTACCAGGAAAATTCTTATTACAATTAGAAAATTTATATATATTGAGTTTTTAGACTTGCTTCCAATTTAGCTCTGTCCAAAATAATGTGAAAAATAGGGGTAAACAAGGATTCTACAGTTGAAAGTATCCCAACAGAGTTAGCTTTGGGAAAACATTTGAGTAAATATAAGTATTCAGCAAAAAACATGCTTTATGAATGATGATGAATTAGAAGAATCGTTCCTCTCCAAAGGCACAAGTTCTTTTCCATTTTTGGCCTTCTTGAAATCTTTGCCTCCAACGAAATGTTTGTGTATCCTGAGGTAAAATTCTGTTAACGTCCTAAAGTGGGACCTAGCTATTATGTTTAACCTCTTTTCATACTGAGGATTAGGATAAAAACTAAAATGTCAAAGTTTGTTGTGAAGTTCGCTTAGTTATTAGGCTTTTAGGCTGAAACTTTCAGGGCATGATGAGGGGGATGTTCAACTGATATAAAGGCAATACTTACATACAACTACACTTTAAAAAAATGTTTGAGATTCGACAAAAATTGTTTGTTATGTTCATCAACAAAAATGAGACAAGGGTTCTCGGTATTAGTTAGAAAAAAATTTGGTTCAGAGGGTGGAATATGCTGAGAATTGGTATTTTCAAAAATAGGTTAGCAGCTTCAAAAATTTTCAAGTTAAGGAAAATCACAAACAAATGTATTACGAAACAAAATTGCCTATAAAAGTTTTATGCAAATATAATATTTGTCGACAAATTTTTGTATAAGCACTTTCTAGACGTGTAAATTAAACTTTTGTCAACTCATATCAATCCAAATTTTATGCTCTCTTTTGTACTGAAAAAGACAATTAGCTTCTTTTTTTTCTGTCGTAATTCCAACCTTAGATTCAAATTACTATATAACATACTAATTTAAATGTTACCTTAATCAAATTCAATATGATATTCTAAATTTTTTTATCTAGCATACAAATCCAAACAATATCGATCAATAAAGCCTATTTTCATTGGTAATTACACTTTTTCTGCTGAAAACTACATAAATCTTAGTAATTTCAAAAATTTGATGGACCCCAAACATAAATCAAAATTTCAACGAAAAAATTGACCGGTTTAAATTCCAGCAAAAAATTAGTTGGAAATCAACTTTATATTTTAGAGTTTACTACCACTCCTACAGTCGCTACTCCTACTAATACCCCTACTGCTACTAATTAGGCTATTACGGTATTATGGTGGTATAAAGGTATTACGGTGAAAGTTTCAGGAAATATTGAGAAAAAAGATTGAACTAAATCAAAACACACTATTTGCATGCAAGCTGTCAAAGGAGCCTATCAGTAATATCACAAGACTGATGTCGTGTATTTTATTGAAAATTTATGGGATATGTTGAGGTGGAGATTTGACTTACTCAAGAACACTGTGTACATGCTTCAACTGCTTCTACTGCTGATACTACCATTGCTATTGCTACTACTGCTATTACTATTACGAATACCAACTCTTCTACTACTACTGTCAACGTCTCCTGATTTTCTACATGATCTCCTTGTACCCTTTCCCCCTTTCAAGAGCCCTGTATACGTGTAAAAGACAGATCCCTTAAATGTACATGCATATGTTGTACCCTTTTAAAAGTTATATTTATCATTAGAAAAAGTTTACTGAACTGCAGCGTAAAGCATTGTTTCAAAAAAGAAGCCATACAAAGAGGTGAAATTACTTACTGGAAAGGCCAAACAGAGTATATTTCTTCAGCTGCATCCCTTCTCTCTCTGAAAGAGCAAAAAATACTGTCCAAGACAACTACTGTGTCCCTATTATCCCAATGATAACGTAAAATTCCAACTATAGAATCGATCTGTTGATTTTAAAAAGCTTCCAAATTCTATAAAATAAAATTTCTATGAATTCGAGGGGGTCTTTCCCCCTTTTTTTGAAAATCAGAAAAATTTTTCCAGGCTCGTAGCTTTTGATGGGTCAAGCTAAACTTAATGAAACGTATATATTTGGAATCAGCATAATAAGCCAATTCTTTTCATATATCGATTGGTATCAAAATTCAGTATTTTAAAGTTTTGGTTACTAGTGAGCCGGGTTGCTCCGTACTTACAGTTAATTACTACGAACTGTTTGATTACTCATCAAATTACAAACAGAGATCATTGAAATATTGATCGTTTTTTTTCTGCGTTACCAAAAGTACTGTATTTATAAGACTTTATAGTTTCATTAAATGTAATTAAACAAATAGAAAAGTATTTTCAACTAAAGTAAGGAGCAAGTTTAAAACTTAAATCAAATATAAATTACTTAGTATATAAGCGGGACTGCCCCCTTCTCAACACCCTGCTTATTAAACAAAAGTTTTTCAGTGCTTCGAAAAATCTTTTTTTTCCAATTGTAAATTTTTTTTAAAATTTGGTAAAAAGGCCAAATTTTACAGTAAAGAGTAAGGAGCTAAGGAGGAGACAGCCCGCTTCATATAAAGAATAATCTGTCCAAATAGGTTTCAAATCTGTTCCTTGCTTTCAGTTGAAAAGCTCTTTTTTTATCAAGGCTACCAAAACCCTTGAAAATACTAATAATATAGGTTAAAATGTTGCTATTGTAGCTAGTTTAGAAGGAGAATTCTCCATCAAGGCTACCAAAACCCTTGAAAATACTAATAGTATAGGGTAAAATGTTGTTATTGTAGATAGTTTAGAAGGAAAATGCTCCATCAAGTCTACCAAAAAACCCTTGAAAATACTAATAATACAGAGTAAAACGTTGCTATTGCAATTATTATAGAAGGAAGGATGATATTTAACGTCCTGGGTAAAAGCCAGGACGAGATTTAATCTCCTCGTAAAAGTATGGACGCGATTTAAGGTCCTTGGTAAAAGACTGGACGAGATTTAATGTCCTTGGTAAAAGTCTGGACGAGATTTAATGTCCTTGGTAAAAGCCTAGACGACATTTAATGTCCTTGGTAAAACCCTGGGCAAGATTTAATGTCCTTGGTAAAAGCCTGGACGAGATTTAATGTCCTTGGTAAAAGCCTGGACGAGATTTAATGTCCTTGGTAAAAGTCTTAATGAGATTTAATGTCCTTGGTGAAAGTCTGGACGAGAATTAATGTCCTTGGTAAAAGGCTGGACGAGATTTAACGTCCTTGGTAAAAGACTGGACGCGATTTAATGTCCTTGGTAAAAGCCTGGATGAGATTTAATGTCCTTGGTGAAAGTCTGGACGAGAATTAATGTCTTTGGTAAAAGCCTGGACGAGATTTAACGTCCTTGTTAAAAGACTGGACGCGATTTAATGTCCTTGGTAAAAGCCTGGACGAGATTTAATGTCCTGGTAAAAGTCTGGACGAGATTTAATGTCCTTGGTAAAAGCCCGGACGAGATTTAATGTCCTTGGTAAAAGTCTGGGAAAGAGAATGCTCCATCAAGGCTACTAAAGTTTCAGAAATTTAAAATAATTATTCCCAATACATACCTCCAAATAAAAAATAAAATTTATCTCTTAATAGAGTTAGCACTCCCTGAGATACCTTACCTTTTTCGTTTCTACTTTCAAATCCCTTAAAATGTCAATTAATCTCTGACTTTTCCTATGTTGTGGCAACTGTGCACAGATACATTTTAGGTTCCCCTGAAACCTTCCAAATTTATAAACATGTCTCATGGAGAAATCATGGAGAAGTATATCTTGTCCCGTCAGTATTTCTAACTCCCTGATAAGAATCTTCATGACGTGAGATTTCCTTATCTGATGATGTCACATGTCCCGGTCATTGATCTTGTTCGTAAACGTATTCTAGTCTTCTGATTGGGTGTCATCTTGTTATCCTCGTATGTAAAGAAGCATTTCTACTTAGAAAAAGAAAATAACACCAATTAAAATTGCTGGAAACTAAGTTCCTTGCAGTATTTGCCACCCCAAAGAAATTTTCTGGCGGGACTGATGATGACCTACCTGCCTTGCTATCCACCTCTGTGCTGGTAGAAATGGAAATGCAACATTTTTGCTGTATAGCAAAACAATTTAATTAATTCCCACCCCCCTACCTCTTTCAACATTTATCTGAAGCCTCGTGAAGAGTAAGCAGTTTTTCCATTAAAATATACTTTTTTAGAAATCTACCCTACCCCCACCTAAACAATGACTCACCCCTCCCCCTCATTATAGCTAATCCGCAATTACAGATCGCCAAACGTAGCCTAATTTCATTACAAATAAAGCGAATCAACTTGGTTGAATCCTGTACTGTCACCGTGTGGCATTGCTTCTGTTACAACTATAAAGCCTATAATACAGTTGTTTATACTTTTAAATCAATTAGCATCTCGGAATTTTAAACTGGTTACCGATTCATCCTCTTTGGGGTAAAGTTGTAGTTTTGTGCCCTAAAACAGCAAGAAAACAAGACTTTCCCCTGGTCCAATCTGATGTTTCTTTTGAAATTAATTAAAAAAAACTTTTTCCACAAAATAAGTTTTTCAAAGAAAAGTAAAGAACTCCATTAAACAAAAAATGTTGCAAAATAAAATCAAATAATCTACCAAGCGTGAAACTACCACAGATCAGCATCGATAAATAAATGAAACCCAAAATGAACAGAAATTACAATAAATAACCGAGTCAAACTCAAAACAGGCAGAAATTAACATAAGTTGGGCGCAAAACCCCAATGCCTTCCCAAGGCCAGAACAAAATTTGCACTTTACTGAAAAAAATATAAATGTTTTTACTTTTATAACTTTAATAAATAAATAATATTAACATTTTGATTACTAAATATCAGTATATGTATATAAAAAAAAAAAAAAATTTTTTAAACCCGAAAAACGGGTTTTAATTTTCTAACAAGCAGTTTACTACAAAAAAATTAATTATGCACAAAAGCTCCGAGTATTTCGGCCCCACATCCGGGAGCCTTTCTAAACGGAAAAAATAAAAAAATAAAGCAAAAAAAAAAAACAACTTAAATTAAATGAAAAAAAAAAAAAAAAAAACAAAAAAGTGAACAAAAATCAAAAACTAAAGAAAAAATTAAAAAACAATTGACAAAACTCACATATTAATTAAACAATTCCATGCACTGAATGTATTTCAACTGGCCTCCTCTCAGTATATAAATGGAAATATATTAAATAAACACTTCCATGTACTGAATGTCTATATTGATTCTACTCGCCTCCTCCCAGTATATAAATTGAAATCTATCAAAAATGAAGAATATATTTATACTTAGAATATATTTAAAAATGAAGAATATATTTATAATATATTTATATACTGGGAGGAGGCGAGTAGAATCAATATAGACATTCAGTACATGGAAGTGTTTATTTAATATATTTCCATTTATATACTGAGAGGAGGCCAGTTGAAAGACATTCAGTGCATGGAAGTGTTTAATTAATATGTGAGTTTTGTTCTTATTTATTTATATTTTTCTTTCATTTTTGCTTTTTGTTCTCTTTATGTGTTTAGTATGTTTTATTGTAATGTAATTTAAGTTGTTTTTTTTTTGCTTTTTATTTTTTTTTTTTGTCCGTTGAGAAAGGCCCCCGGATGTGGGGCCGAAATATTCGGAGCTTTTGTGCATAATTAATTGTTTTGTAGTTCACTGCTTGTTAGAAAATTAAAACCCGTTTTTCGTGTTTAAAAATTTTTTTTTTGTTTTTAATGGAAAAGCAGTGTGGTCTAAGAAATTATTTAAGTATATGTATATTAAACTGACAATGCACATTCATTTGTATTTCTTCAGTAAAATGAAAATTTTTTTCTGGCCTTGGGAAGGCATAGGGGTTTTGCACCCAACTTATGTTAATTTCTGCTCATTTTGAGTTTGACTCGGTTATTTATTATAATTTCTGTTCGTTTTGGGTTTCATTTATCTATCGATGCTGATTGGAGGGCAACTAGCCCCCCCCCAGGCCCACCATTTCCTCAAACACATCCCATTAAAATTCTGAGATAGCCATTTTGTTCAGCATAGTTGATTTCTAGATGGAAAATACATTTTTGAGGAGGAAAATCCCCCACAACCCTCAGGGCAAGGGTTTTAAGTTATGCCCTGGGGGCATATAAGGTTTTTATAGAAAGCATTGTCGCAGAAACTTCAAAAGGGGCCGATTCAATTGGAAATTCAAAGGGCTAGTGCCCTTTTTAACAGTCAAGAGTGATTGGAGGGCAACTAGCCCCCCCCCTCACGCCCATCATTCCCCAAAACACATCCAATCAAAATTTTTAAATAGCCATTTTATTCAAAAGGGTACTAGTTCTTTGAATTTCCAATCGAATGAGCCTGTTTTGAAGTTTCTATGACAACGCCTTCTATAAGAACCTTATATGCCCCCAGGGCATAACTTAAAACCCTTTCCCTGAGGGTTGTAAGGGAGTGTTCTCCTCAAAATATATTTTCTATCTGAAAATCAACTACGCTGAACAAAATGGCTATCTAAAATTTTTATTGGATCTGTTTGGGGGAATGATGGGCGAGGGGATAGTTGCCCTCCAATCACTTTCGAGTATTAAAAAGGGCACTAGCCTTTTGAATTTCCAATCGAATGAGCCTGTTTTGAAGTTTCTAAGAACACACCTTCTATAAAAACCTTATATGCCCCCAGGGCATAACTTACAACCCTTGCCCTGAGGGCTGTTGGGGGAGGGGTTGTCATCCTTAAATACCTAATTTCCAAAACTTTCAACTACGTTTAATAAAATGGCTATCTAAAAATTTTGATTAGATGTGTTTGCGGGAATGATGGGCGTGGGGGGGGGGGTTAGTTGCCCTCCAAACACTTTCGACTATTAAAAAGGGCACTAGCCCTTTGAATTTCCAATTGAATGAGCCCCTTTTGAAGTATCTACGACAACGTCTTCTATGAAAACCTCATATGCTCTCAGGGCATAACTTAAAACCCTTACCCCGAGGGTTGTGGAGGAATATCCTCCTCAAAATATATATTCTATCTGGAAATCAACTACGCTCAACAAAATGGCTATCTCAAAATTTGTGTTTTGGGGAATGATGGGCGTGGGAGGAGGGGGCTAGTTGCCCTACAATCACTTTCGACTATTAAAAAGGGCACTATCCCTTTGAATTTCCAATCAAATGAGTCTGTTTTGAAGTTTCTATGACAACGCCTTCTATAAAAACCTTATATGCCTCCAGGGAATAACTTAAAACCCTTGCCCTGAGGGCTCGGGGGGAGTGTCCTCCTCAAAAACATATTTTCTATCTAGAAATCAACTACTCTAAGCAAAATGGCTATCCCAGAATTTTAATTGGATTTGTTTGGGGGAATGATGGGCGTGGTAGGAGGGGGGGCTGGTTGCCCTCCAATCACTTTCGACTATTAAAAAGGGCACTAGCCCTTTGAATTTCCAATCAAATGAGCCTGTTTTAAAGTTTCTACGGCAACGCCTTCTATAAAAACCTTATATACCCCCAGGGTATAACTTACAACCCTTGCTCTGAGGGCTGTGGGGGGAGGGGTTGTCATCTTTAAAGACCTAATTTCCAAAACTTTCAACTACGTTGAATAAAATGGCTATCTACAAATTTTGATTGTATGTGTTTGGGGGAATGATGGGCGTGGGGGGGGGGGGGGGTAGTTGCACTCCAATCACTTTCGACTATTAAAAAGGGTACTAGTCCTTTGAATTTCCAATCGAATGAGCCCCTTTGAAATTTCTACGACAACGTCTTCTATAAGAACCTTATATGCCCCCAGGGCATAACTTAAAACACTTGCCCTGAGGGTTGTGGGGGAGTGTCCTCCTCAAAATATATTTTCTATCTGAAAATCAACTACGCTGAACAAACTGGCTATCTCAAAATTTTTATTGGATCTGTTTGGGAGAATGATGGGTGTGGGGGTAGTTGCCCTCCAATCACTTTCGACTATTAAAAAGTGCACTAGCCCTTTGAATTTCCAATCGAATGAGCCTTTTTTGAAGTTTATAAGACAACTCCTTCTATTAAAACCTTATATGCCCCCAGGGCCTAACTTACAACCCTTACCCTTAGGGCTGTTGGGGGAGGGGTTGTCATCCTGAAATACCTAATTTCCAAAACTTTCAACTACGTTGAATAAAATGGCTATCTAAAAATTTTGATTAGATGTGTTTGGGGGAATGATGGACTTGGGGGGGGGGGGGTTTAGTTGCCCTTCAATCACTTTCGACTATTAAAAAGGGCCCTAGACCTTTGAATTTTCAATCAAATGAGCCCCTTTTGAAGTCTCTACGAAAACGTCTTCTATAAATACCTCATTTGCCCCCAGGGCATAACTTAAAACCCTTGCCCCGAGGGTTGTGGAGGAATGTCCTCCTCAAAAATATATTTTCTATCTGGAAATAAACTACGCTGAACAAAACGGCTGTCTCAAAATTTTTATTGGATGTGTTTGGGGGAATGATGGGCGTGGGGGGAGCTAGTTGCCCTCCAATCACTTTCGACTATTAAAAAGGGTACTAGCCCTTTGAATTTCCAATCGAATGAGTTGTTTTGAAGTTTCTATGACAACGCCTTCTATAAAAACCTTATATGCCCCCAGCATAACTTAAAACCCTTGCTCTGAGGGCTCTGGGGGAGTGTCCTCCTCAAAAGCATATTTTCTATCTAGAAATCAACTACGCTGATCAAAATGGCTATTTCAAAATTTTGATTGGATGCGCTAGTATGACCCCCTTATTGAATACGGGGGGGGGGGGCACCACTGCTGCCACCTACAATTGAGTGCGTATGTGCCTAACAATATAGACAATGTATTGATCCACAAGAGGGGAACTAAATTTCTGAGAACTGGATTTGCATAATCAAGAGGAGAGAATTTCTGAGAAATTGATTTGCATAATCGAGGGGAATTATTGATACAAGAAAGGGGAATTTATTTGTTGTTTCTAAGGGGAATTATTAATTCAAGAAAGGGGAATTATTGATTTACAAAAGGGGAATTAGAAATGACATCACTTGTTTCCTAGGAATTATACGGGACTCTAAAGAGATAAATTGATATTCTATTTTTGAAATATGGCTTCTTCGATCTTTAGGTCAGAGGGATAAATTAATATTCTATCGAAACCATAATAATGTAGCTAAGAACATTTATGAGATGAAGAGATTAACGCGGGAAAGGGTTTCCTAGGAATTTCAAATGTGACAGCGCAGGGATGCCAAAACAAAAGGAACACGCAGAAATTACGTTTAGGGATTATTTGGGCGAAACTGTTTTGAGACATTTTAGAAGATCATTTGGGCGAAACAGTTTGAGACTTTTTAGAAGATGATTTTAGAAGATGATTTAGAAGATGATTTGAGGGTGAAACTCTGTGGTCGTTATAATACACAAGTTTCATTTGAACAATGTTGTGAGGTCCCCTACCCCAACAACCCCCCTATCCCAACCACAAAGGGCCGCCCTACACCAACCCCAAAGGGACCTATCCCTCCCGACCCCTCAAAGGGCCCCCGGGCCCCCAAGTGCCCCCGGGGCTCAACATTTTTTTAAAATACTTTTTGAATCAATTTGTTTGCATGTCTGGGTTGGTGTTTCCAAGTCCAAGAATTTGTCTTTGTTGGTTTGTATATCTAAAGTGCTTGTCTTTCTCTGTTTGCATGTCTGATTCTATTTGTTTTCATATCTGGGTTGGTGTTTGCAAGTCTAAGTATTTGTCTTTGTTGGTTTGTATATCTAAAGTGCCTGTCTTTCTCTGTTTGCAAGTCTGATTCTATTTGTTTACACTGTCTGAGTTGGTGTTTGCAAGTCCAAGTATTTGTCTTTGTTGGTTTGTATATCTAAAGTGCCTGTCTTTCTCTGTTTGTATGTCTAATTCTATTTATATTGACAACACTGCTTGATGGTACTTGTGTATTATAAAGAACACAGTCGAGTGGTAGAGCTATGTCATCTTGATGAGTCTATTACTTTCAGTTTTTTAGCGTTAAGTCACAAATTTCTATCTCTTTAGAGTCCCCGCTTTATATTCTAGCATTTATGACATGTTTCAAAGCTAACATTCCAAGAAAGTCTGGTCTGTGCAGACAAGCATGATCAATATATACAACGCCCCACATGCAATAGCAAATAAAACGGTATTTTAATTTCGACATAGAAATTACGTAAATTCAAACAAAAACACCTCTAGAAAGTCTACTCTGATGTCACATTGTTATCCCAGTATTAGAATCGGTGATTGACCTAGTTGGGAATATTGTAGCTGATCGGTATGACGGAGTGTTCGGCCTTGTAAACATGTCCGGGAATCCTATTGTTCTAAAAGACAGTAGTGGATGTCATGAGCGGAGAGGAAATATAGTGACGATGAATTTTATCGTTACGAAGACTATGGTGCTAGAACACTGGGATATTTTGCTTATGCAGTCAGAGAGTAAGGCAAGACTTATCAAATGTATCTTTGAATTGTGGAGCCATGTCTGTTTTTCTTAATTAAGATTTACCATTTACCTCTCTGGCGGATTCAGTGACAGAATGAAGGCGCTAAAACTGGTCCCATCCAAAATGACTTTAGATCCGAACCCGGACTACGAAGCTAACTTGTGCAGCACATATGAAAAAGCAGACACGTATGTTGCTCTCCATGTTGCCGAATGCTACAGAAATGGATGTTCCCAAGTAATTGTTGAAGCGAATGACACAGACATTGTTGTCATTTTATTGCAGATCTTTTGCGAAATATTCTTCTGCAGGTGTGACCCAGGCTATGAGCCCGAGCTCTACGTTCAGTTCCGTGACAAAGTCTTTCCGATCCGTAAAATTGTGAATAGAACATCGTGGGCAGTTGTAGAGTCAATAGGGCTGCTACATTGCATTAGTGGATGTGATACGGTGGGTCTTTTCTTCTGGAAGGGCAAAAAAACATTGGCTACATCTGCTGTTAAATCACAGCTCATTCAAGAAACTGCTGATCTTACACTGAAAGTGAGGAGTGATATCAAAAACATCATTATGTACGAGCCCGAAATCTTGCGTACCTGTTCGAAATTGACAAGGATTAGCGGGATTTTTTCGTATCTTTGGGGAAAACCTTTGGGATGTGCGGGAATTGTATTTTAACAGGCTTTACCTGTACCTTTACTAATTTAATTTCAACACAACTACCTTTATAAAGATTTTTAGTAGATAAAATAATAAACACTGTTTAATCGTGTTACTGGTTTAAGCTTTCAGATTCTGTCGAGTATGGTTCTTCCGTGTCCGTTTACTACCTTGCAAAGCTTCGTAGGTTCATTATAATCTGGAATTACAACTATATTTGCAAGAAAATCAGAGCTTATAGCAAATTAAATAGCATATAGCAACCAAAGTAGTAACACGAAGACAAAATCAATACTACTGTGGGACTCTGCAAAACTACCACTGGTACTACTAACAACTCACAGAAGCACCAAGCCGCCTGAGGCCAACACAGCTACGCACGCTCCTCTTCCATCCCAGTCTATTCAAAGCCTCACTTTTTACTCCCGACCATAAAGTTCCCATTTCCTTTAAATCTTTCCTTATTACGTCCTCCCACCCCAGACGAGGACGACCTGCTTTCCGTTTAGCCCTAGACGGTTGACCAAAGAGAATGATCTTTGGTAATCTGTCATCCTTCATCCGCACAAAGTGTCCTAGCCGCCTCAACCTTTCTTTCATTATAGCCCTAGAGAGCGGCATTGAACCACATTTTTCGTATAGCCTATTGTTTGAAATACGGTCAGTCAGCCGGGTACCCAGAACAATACTCAAGCAATTTCTCTTGAAAAGGTCTACCAAATCTTCATCCACTTTTCGGAGTGCCAATGCTTCAGAGCCATATTTGACCACTATCATCACTGTAGCTTCTAATATTCTAATCTTGGTTTGCAGACTTATCTTTCAGACTTTTTCTTAACTGTGAAAAAGCTCCCTGTGCCTTGGCTATTCTACTCTAAACATCTTCACTGTTCTCACCATCTTTACTAATAATGCTACCAAGGTAAGTGAAGCTGCCCACCTGATCGATCTTTTCATTACCCAACGTTACCTTTTCGTCTTCACTTATTCCTAGCCTTAGCGACTTAGTCTTCTTAACATTAATTTTCAAACCTATTCTAGCACCCTGAACTCGCAAAACCTCTAAAACTTCATTCATTTTGCTCACACTTTCATCTAGGATGCTTAAA
Organism: Artemia sp. Qi Xiang Cuo; assembly: GCF_049724085.1. Lineage (NCBI taxonomy): Eukaryota > Metazoa > Arthropoda > Branchiopoda > Anostraca > Artemiidae > Artemia > Artemia sp. Qi Xiang Cuo. The sequence goes on along the minus strand of NC_142806.1, from coordinate 55,732,010 downwards.
TCCTCAGCGTAATCTAAGTCCAGGAGACTTTCTCCTCCAAATTTGATTCTGTGGTCTCACATTGCCTTTCCTGTGCTCCTTAAGACAAAGTCCATCAAAATAATCCATATAAAGGGGGATAGAAGACAACACTGCTTAACTCCTGATTTAATACAAAACCAGCTGCTAACCTCACTTCCTACCTTAACCGCAGCAGTGTTATTCTCGTACATAGCACTAATCACTTTAATGTATGTGTCTGGTATACAATACCATTTATCAAAAAAACTTTTTAGGCCTACAATTAATAAATTAGCCTATAACAAACGAAGTTTAGATTGGGCTGAAAAGTAAAGTTCATGTTCGGATTTGGCGTTAAATTCTAGCATAAAAAATATGTCACATCATCATTTTGGAAAAATGTATTTTGCATATATTTTTTGGCCTATACTTTATCAAAAATTCTAGACGGCCTCACCGAACAGTTTAAGCTCTGAACTTTACGGCAATATGAAGTAAATACAAAAGGTAAATTCTGGAAAAAAATGGAAAACAACAAATAATTAGAAAGTTCCGATATACGTGGTTTAGTTGAAAATGAACCTTTGAATTTTGAGATTTTCGGGGAAAATTAATAAATATTAGCCTATTGCTCCTGGGCTATACAATATATCGGAAAAAATTTAACATATTCTATGAGAAGACCGTATTAGGAACAAAATGAGATGTCACGTCACTAAATCGGAGTAGTACAACCTTAGAAAAAAAATAAACAGTCTGTAAAAGTTTTATTGGCCTAAAAAGGGTGTTTTTTGCTTTTACAAGATCAAGCCGTGATCTCCAGTTTTGCCACTACCCATATTCGGATTCAACGTGGTCGATATTGTCACAAATTATTGTCAAACTGACTGTGTCTTTCTGATTACCTAGTTGTCACATTATAGTGGTCTGACCCCCGGACTAAAATAAACAAATAAACACGCATCAGTGATCTTGTCATCTAGCAAAAATAACGAAATTCTATATTTTTGTATGTAGGAGCTTGAAATTTCTATAACAGGGTTTCCTGGTACGCTGAATCTGAAGGTTTGATTCTTATTAAAATTTCTTTACTTTTAGGGGGCGTTTTCCCCCTATTTCGAAAATCAGGCAAATTTTCTCAGGCTCGCAACATCTGATGGGTAGAATTAAACTTAATGATTTCTATATATTTGAAATCAGCATAATAATTTGATAATTTTCATGTATCTATTGATTTAAAAATTTCAATTTTTAGAGTTTAGGTTACTATTGAGCCGAGTCGCTCCTTACTTACAGTTTGTTACCACGAACTGTTTTATTATTTCTGCACCGTGACGAGACTAGCTTATTTTTGTAGAGAGGCAGGACTTAGCTAATTTCTTCATCGTGTCAAATGGAACTTAGATCGTTTACGTGCTAAGTCAGGATCTAATTTTCAGGTTTTTTTTTAGCTTTAGTTTTCGTATCCCGTTACAAAAACTCTGTAACTACAACTTTGGTTATTTTTAGACCGAGTCACGAAACAAATCATTTTTGTACCCAGTGTTGATACAAATAGATTTTGTACCGAACCAGGACATAGATTGGTTTTGCATTGAATCTGGATTTAGCTCGTTTTTGCCCCGAGTTTTAGCTAAATCCTTTTTCTTAAAGGGATTGAAAATCCTTGCTCTGTTTTGGTTAAAAAGAAGTGCAACTTGCCTACCTTTACGGTAAAACGTTGATTAGTGGCAAGTTGTTGGGTTTCTTGCTTTTGGCCTTTTTGAACATTTTGAGTAAAACAGCTTTCTAAAAGTTTTTATCCGATGCCTTCAGGGGCATCACGCGATGGGAGCTGACAGACTTCGGATTACTTTTCCCCCTTATAAAGTTCTCTAGAACTTTCTATTTCCGTTCCAATGCCCCCTATTCCTAAATTTTAATAACTCTCTGTTCTATACAAAGTTGCCAGAGAAAAAAAGGAAAATAAAACAATGGAGAAACACTTCTCTTTACTAAGCCTACTCTACTTAAACTCTGAGAAACGTTGAATGTCAATATCAATAGAACTGTTAAAAACTTGCTGACACTTCTAGAAGTAGTACACGCAAAAACAATGTAAGTTACTGATACAAACGCAAGCTGAAATTAGAAAAAAAAGTCAATGAAAAGCTAAACCTAAACTCAAAATGCATAAATTAGCTCATTTAACGTATCAAACTCTTTACGACAGGAAACAGATCTAAATAGAAAAGTTAAAGCTAAGTCAAACAAAAAGAGTACAACGAGTAATTAAGCTGAATTTAAACTTAACCGAAATGACGAGGTTCAACTTTTTAGAAAGGCTAGGGCGTAACTTAAACTTAATGAAAATATAGTTTTTAGTGTATTTATTATTTAGCTTTTTTAAATCAAAATACTGCTCAAACTTTCTGGACATTTTTTTTAACTAATTACCGATATAGAATTAACAGTTATATTTGTAGTTTCCATTAGCATTTGCAATCTTTTAATTTTCATCCTTTTAAATGTAAATATCGATTTGTTCAACAAAATTTTCAGTTCAAAGTACATATTTAATTCAAAAAGAGATAGCAAACATTGGAATAAATTGTTAATTCTGTTTAAGTGTATCTCGTAATCTTTATAAATTATTTCATGTTCTTCCTTCTCTTATTTAGATTGTAATAACAAGGGGCCAAGTATCCGCCGAGTAATATTCTTGAAGAAGGAAAACCTCAAGGGAAACTGTCTCATTTTCTATTTCCTTAGTTACACATAACCTACACTAAAATCAATTCTTTTGAAGGATTTGGGTGTTTCGGGGATTTTTGTCTATTTACAGCGGAGCGTTCATAATTACCAATGGGAGCCATATTTTGGAATTTCATCTCCACATAAAAGTATATAATCCCATTTAGAAAGTCTTAGATATCAGACGTGATTTCAAAACGAGTTTTTTGTGCATTTTAAACCTGTTAAAAAGTATGCTTTTACATTTTATAAATACACACTATATATATAAAGTTTATATATATATATATATATATATATATATATATATATATATATATATATATATATATATATATATATATATATATATATATATATATATATATATATATATATATATATATATATATATATATATATATATATATATATATATATATATATATATATATATATATATATATATATATATATATATATATATATATATATATATATATATATATATATATATATATATATATATATATATATATATATATATATATGTATATATGTATATATATGTGTATATGTATATATATATATATATATATATATATATATATATATATATATATATATATATATATATATATATATATATATATATATATATATATATATGTTAGGGACTAGCAATGGGTCAAAATAAGTGTTCGTTTGCCACCTGAAATAAAACAGAGCACAAACGGTAATAGAGGATTAGGTGAATACGCTTATTACATACTCAGACATTCTAAGCAACAATGCATAAGTGCATACTTAGTGTATATACTTTGCATATATTTAGAGGCTTAGTCAATAACACTTAGTACACCAATATAATAAAAAAGTATTAAAAGGATTATAAAAAGAAAATCAGTAAGACATCAACCTGAACCCACACCTATAAAAACGAAATTGATACACTTCGAAAAACGTGAGAACTTTACTAAAATATTGTCCAAGTTCTATATTTGTTTAACCAATCTTAGGAAACTTTATTTACATTGATGATGCCAAAGTTTTTGTTTTATTTGGTTACCTCCATGCAACACCTTATCAAGGAGGTTATGCGGTTTGACCCCATCCCCAAAATTTTTGCCTGACTCGTAAAAACGTAACAAAATGGCATTGGAAATTTTTGAAGCGTTTTTTAAAGCTTTACTTGAAACCCCCACCCCCTACCCCCGAATAAAAATTCTAGACACACTTATGACTTCATAATTCACTTTATTTTGAAATAAATTTTTACTTTTAATTTTATTTTATTGTTTCGCAGATGATTGCTGTTAGATATTTATCCACAAAGTTCATTTAGGATTGATTTTAATCACTGGCTTTTTGAAGCCCTCATTCGAGCACACCTTCGTTCTGTTGAATAAGAGTTATGCAAAAAAAGATACGATATTCGGACTCCCTGTGTTACCCAGTTTTAGATAAAATTTAGAAACATAATCAAAAGGGCTGGGAAATATCTATAACAAACGAAGCTACCAAAGAAGAAAGACCTGCCTCCTCTACTGAGATAAACCCATAAATCTAGTCTTCTTGATATTTCAGAAGAAATTGCACAATATCAAAAATAATAGTCCCAAAGTAAAAAAGCCTCCCAGAAACTGCCATGGGCAAGATACTTAATATTTTAATTATGGAAGTAAATCCGTTCAGAATGATGGAACTCGCCGTGCAAGAGACACATCTGCTTTACAGAAATGCAGTTAAAAATAAAATGGTGGAATACAAACTAAAAAATAAAAAAATGTCTACATTTTGTCAAATAGTTGCTCATCATTGGGAAACCACCTCCTAGTTTTGCATCTACAATCATTTGAATACAAAATCAAACTTATCAAGTTGTGCTATGAAAATGTTTATTTTACAGGTTCCATGTGAAGTATCATTTGAGATCGCTTCAAATATGGTAAATAAATTTCTTACGGTTGACTGTTTTACAATTTTGAAACTGATGGAAAGCAATTTTGGGCCAACTGTAATAACAGCAGTGATTTCAAGGCTGTATGATATGCACAAGAAAATCAATAGAATGAAGCTTCATGATCAACAACAAAAGTATGCAATTGTTTTGTTTTTATTTAGAATACTAAGGGCTGAATAACATTTGCTGCATAATGCCTCCGGTCAAAAAAGCAAATAACTTAGCTCATTGATTTTTCACAGCTTCTTAACAGTCTCAGGGCACACAATAGTTTGTATAAGCCATAAATTTCTCAAGGTAGGTCGTATAAGCAAATCAATGTAATATTGAAGAATTATTTCCTTAGTTCTTAAGAAATATAAAGTCTACTACAAACCGTGCACGAGAGTAGTATTGATACTATTGATGCGACGAACACAAGAATATACAGTGCAGTTTGACAAACACATTACAAAAAGTGACCAATCCCTCTATATAATGGACCTATGAAGCGACCAAGCATGTTATATTTGGAACTAGGGACGAGATTGTGTAATGCAACCGGACAGGTTTCTGAGTCAACGCCCATTTTTTGGTTCATTCATAGATGTATAGGGAATTGCACAAGAATCTGTGTGTAGTTAACAACTAATGTTTTTGAAAAGAGTAATAACTTGTAGGTTCAATAGCCAGATTAAACTTCCGTTTGTTAAGAATGCGTCACGGGTAATTAAAGAATGAGGAATGGAATGTATCAACTATACAAAGAATATACACAGATATGTAATAGATTTGACGTCTACAAAAGACCTTGATACAAGGTGTTCAATAGCTTAATGGGATTTATATGAAAATGCTGGTTTCAGTCGTATGCAAAAATAATCATGTTTTTTATATCATTTTGCGTAAAAGCTAACTCAATTTGCGAAAAAAAGTATAGTATTTGCGAATTGGACTCTATGAAAGATCTTAATTGGTGATTGAATAATAGGGCTGGGAATGATCCTAATTGGTGATCGGATTGTATGAAGGTGGTAAAAAAGGGTTAAACTGATTAGCAGTTAAGGTAACCCCGAGGGGGTTGTTAACTCATAGCTTATTTATTATAAATTTGGAATAGCATCAATCTATAGGAATGGTTAACGATGATAAAATGGTCTTGTGAGTTGACCTATCTTTACTTCCCCGATGTGTTCTGTATAATACACAGTTACCGTTTGAACAGTGTTGTCAATATAAAATATTGGTCTAACGTTATAATATACTAATAAATTGATACTAACAGAGATGTAGATGTCAAGAAAAGAATTTTAATAATGAAATTCAGAAAAACCCTTTGAAATCCTTGCAAATCAAGTAGTGAGGTTTATATGAGTATGAACCGTCAGGGATCATAAGCACCAATAACCCTAACCACCAGGGACCTCAACCTCCAAAGGTTCTTCTTCCCCAACCTCCAAGGGACCACTCTCCCCAACTTTTTGGCCCCCCTCCCTCCATATTTTTTAATTTTTTTTTGAAGTTTTTTTTACTTTTTTTATTTTTTTTAACATAATATATTTTTTCAGTTTTTTTTACATCTCTTAGAATGACATGTAACACTTAAAACAAAAAAAAAACACATTTAATATTTTCTAAATTCAAAATGAGAATGATATAGAAATTTTAGTCGTGACTTTTACTATTTGAAAAATATTGTTTGTAGTAGCACTTTTTTTTGGACTAAATTTTTTTTTGACTTCAAAATTATTCTACTTTTTTTTACCTATCTTAAAATTACATTAAATATGCTTATGGCTCTAACAATTGTACTCTATGCTTGCTCAGAGACACGATGCGGCTTTCCCACTGGTACTCTATGGCTGGTTATCGACACTACCTAGTTTATTGCATGTATTAAATCAGTATTTTTTACACAGTGGAACGATAAACAAATAACTAATATCTATAAAAAAGTGAAGATGACACATTTTAAGAAAGTGTGTTCACATGATGGTGTTATTGTAGCATTGAATACTGAAAAGGAGAAGTATTTAAACTATGAAATAAGTACAAGTGGTAACACTATCGGAAACGTATTCATGCATGTCACGACAGTAAGGAATTAAATTTCTTTGGAGTAAAAAAAATTCAACTCTTATGATGGTGGATATGCGAGATTGAGATCTCCGGAGATGATTGCACTCAAAGAGAATGCCAACATAAAAGTAATAATTGAAGAAGAGGGGTATCTTCTTGCTAGTGCTTGTGGTACATGTTACCCAGTGTTAAGCCATATCGTCAGCTTTCGGGCATTAGCATGCAAATGAAAGCAAAGACTAAAAGAAAGGCCTAGTCTTTTACTAATATCATAAACCATATCTTTTCTACGTGCCAGAACTGTTACCTGTGTAAAAATAATAAGTCAAATAAAAATGGCATGTGCAGAAAATATCACTAAGGAATATAAAGATGAATCGATGAAAAAAAGTACCAGCAAACGTTACTACCATTAATCAAACAGTCAATGAACCAAATAATACCAAAGACGAAAAGCATATTGAGGCTGTCGATGATACACCTGTAAAATTTGTGTATAACTCAAAATGGAATAATGATTTTTCTACTGATTACGAACTAAGAAAAGAAAATAGCTATAGTATCAAGAGAGAGCAAGATGAACCATTATATGGAACAGATTCAAAATTTCCAAAGTTGTTCATTGATATTAATAATGTATAATAATGTATCTACCAAATATTTATATTAATATCATACATGTCATTATTTCATCAAAAATATGTTATCTATTACATTAATATATTTCCATTATTTCTATGGTACGCTAGCAGATTCATAGAGTTTTTATTAGAAACAAAAGCACTTACAAGAAAATAGATTTAGACAATCAAACCGACAAAGACAAGCACTGGGAGAAGCAAACATTCGCCCACACACACACACACACACAACTCACACACACACACACACACACACACACACACACACACACACACACACACACACACACACACACACACACACACACACACACACACACACACACACACACACACACACACACACACACACACACACACACACACACACACACACACACACACACACACACACACACACACACACACACACACACACACACACACACACACACACACACACACACACACACACACACACACACACACACACACACACACACACACACACACACACACACACACACACACACACACACACACACACACACACACACACACACACACACACACACACACACACACACACACACACACACACACACACACACACACACACACACACACACACACACACACACACACACACACACACACACACACACACACACACACACACACACACACACACACACACACACACACACACACACACACACACACACACACACACACACACACACACACACACACACACACACACACACACACACACACACACACACACACACACACACACACACACACACACACACACACACACACACACACACACACACACACACACACACACACACACACACACACACACACACACACACACACACACACACACACACACACACACACACACACACACACACACACACACACACACACACACACACACACACACACACACACACACACACACACACACACACACACACACACACACACACACACACACACACACACACACACACACACACACACACACACACACACACACACACACACACACACACACACACACACACACACACACACACACACACACACACACACACACACACACACACACACACACACACACACACACACACACACACACACACACACACACACACACACACACACACACAACACACACACACACACACACACACAAAACACACACACACACACCCAAAAACAAAAACACAAACACAAAAACATACACACACAAAAAAAAACAAACACACAAACACACACACACAGAAGCGCACAAAAACAAACAAAAACACAAAAACACAAACAGTCACACACACACACAAACACACACAAACACATACAAATACACACACACACACATAGGCAAAGAGCGTGAAAGAATAGATTCAGATGCAAAAACCGACAAAGACAGGCACTGGGACACGCAAACATCCGCGCACACACACACACACACACAGACACACACACACAAAAAAACAAACACACAAACACACACACACACACACAAACACACACACACACACACACACACAAACACACAAAGAAACACACACACAAACACACACATACACATACAAATACACACATACACACATAGGCAAAGAGCGTGAGATAATAGATTCAGATGCAAAAACCGACAAAGACAGGCACTGGGACACGCAAACATCCGCACACACAAACACACACACACAGACACACACACAACACACAAACACACACACACACACACACAGACACACACACACACACACACACACACACACACACACACACACACACACATATATACACACACACACACACACTGGCAAAGAGAGTGAGACTACAGATTCAGATGTACAAACCCACAAAGACAAACATTGGGAGAAGCAAACACCCACCCAAATACACAGGCAAAGAGAGGGAGAGAGACAAAAAACTCATGAAAATACATAGACTAAGACATACAAATCGACAAAGACAGGCATTGGGACAAGCAAACACCCGCCCAAGCACACACAAGCAAAGGAAGTGAGAGAGACAAAACGCATACAAATATCTATATTCAGATGTACAAACCCTCAAAGACAAGCACTGAGATAAGCAAACATCCACCCAGACACACAAGCTATGGAAGTGAGAGAGACAAATCACATACAAATACATAGATTAAGACATACAAACCGACAAATACAGGCAGTGGGACAGGCATACACGCACCCAGACACACACACACACAGGCAAAGAGAGTGGGAGTAGAGAATTCAGACGTTCTAACCGAAAAAGACACACACTGGGAGAAGCAAACAACCACCCAGATACACAGGCAAAGAAAGTGAGAGATACAAAAACGTATACGAATACATAGATTAAGACATACAAACCGACAAAGACAGGCACTGAGAGAAGCAAACATCTGCCAGGACACATACGCAAAGAGAGTGCGAGTATAGATTCTGACATACAAATCGACAAAGACAGGCACTGGGAGAAGCAAACATCCGCCCAGACACATAGGCAAAGAGAGTGAGAGTATATATTATGACATACAAACCGACAAAGACAGGCACTGGGATAAGCAAACATCCGCCCAGACACATAGGCAAAGCGAGTGAGAGAGATAAAGACTCATGCAAATATATAGATTCAGACATACAAACCAGTAAAGACAGGCTTTGAGATAAGCAAACACCCGCCTAGACACATAAGCAAAGAGACTGAGAGAGTCAAAAGCACATGCAAATATATAGGTTTAGACAATCAAACCAACAATGATAGGCATTGAGATAGGCAACCACCTGCCCAGACACATAAGCAGAGGACGTGAGAGAGACAAAAACACATATAAATATATGGATTCTGACATACAAACCGACAAAGAATGGCACTGAGATAAGCAAACACCCACCCAGACACATAGGCCCAGAGAGTGAGAGTATGGATTCAGACGTACAAACCGACAAAGACAAACATTGGGAGAAACAAACAACCACCCAGACACATAGGCAAAGAGAGTGAGAGAGACAAAAACACATACAAATACATAGATTAAAACATACAAACCGACAATGACAGGCACTCGGACAACTAAACACCCGCCCAAACACACACAAGCAAAGGAGGTGAGAGAGACAAAAAACACATAGAAATATATAGATTCAGACATACAAATCGTCAAAGAAAGGTACTGAGATAAGCAAACACCCGCCCAGACACACAAGCAAAGGAAGTGAGAGATACAAAAAAATACAACTCCATAGATTCAGACATAGAAACTGACAAAGACATACAGTGAGATAAGCAAACACCTGCCCAGACACACAAGCAATGGAAGTGAGAGGGACAAAAAAAACACATACAAATACATAGATCAAGACATACAAACTGACAAAGACAGAAACTGAGAGAAGCAAACAACCACCCAGATTCACAAGCAATGAGAGTGAGAGTAGGGATTTAGACGTAGAAACCGACAATAACAGACACTGAGAGAGAGGCAAACACCCACCCAGATACACAGGTAAAGAGAGTGAGAGAGTCAAAATGCATAAAAATACATAGATTCAGACATACAAACCGACGATGACAGGTAGTGGGAGAAGCAAACAGACAGGCACTGGGAGAAACAAACAGACTAGTTTCTGAGGCAACACCTATTTTCTGGGCCAATGACTTTATGCATCGTTACGTTGAATTTAGGTTATATTGATTATAGATGGCAGCACACCCACTCAGACGCACAGTTATAGTGAGAGAGACATGCAAAAAGTTGGGTTAATCTAGGTTCACTTAGAGTGGCACGCCACTCTAAGTGGTGCCTGTCATTGTCGATATATATATATATATATATATACACACACACACACACACACACACACACACACACATATATATATATATATATATATATATATATATATATATATATATATATATATATATATATATATATATATATATATATATATATATATATATATATATATATATATATATATATATATATATATATATATATATATATATATATATATATATATATATATATATATATATATATATATATATATATATATATATATATATATATATATATATATATATATATATATATATATATATATATATATATATATATATATATATATATATATATATATATATATATATATATATATATATATATATATATATATATATATAAATATATTTGAAATACTGTTCTAAATTTTTCATAGAAGATAGAAAAGTTCAAGTTCTCTTCTGAATTTCACTAAAGAATATAATTCAATTCTAATTTCTCCAGAGAAAATAAAAAGCTTCCTCTTCAGTTTTAAGTTCACCAAGACATAAAAAATTTAATGTTCAGTTCTAAATTTTTCCGTAGAAGATAGGAAAAGTTATACTATGATTGTGATTATTTTCCATGAAGATAAAAGGTTTCACTTTAATTGTAAATTTTCTTAAATTCAAATCCGACCTTTCTCAAAGAGATGAAAAAATTTTAAGTTCTGTTCCAAATATTTCCCGGGAAAGAGAAAAGTTCAACTTCGATTCTTAATTTTCTCAATGAAAGTGAAATAAGTTATTGATCAATTCTATTTTCCCAAAATAATATAAAAAGTTTCCACTTCAGTTCAGATTTTTCTCAAAGAGATGAAAAAATTTAAGATACTGTTCCAAATTTTTCATAGAAGATAGAAAAGTTCAAGTTCTCGTCTGAATTTTACCAAGGAACACAATTCAATTCTAATTTCTCCAGAGAAAATAAAAAGCTTCCACAGATTATTTTCCATGAAGATAAAAAGTTTCACTTTAATTCTAAATTTTGTTAAATTCAATTCCGATGAAGTTATTGATCAATTCTATTTTCCTAAAATAATATAAAATTTTATACTTCAATTCAGATTTTTCTCAAAGAGATGAAAAAATTTAAAATACTGTTCCAAATTTTTCTTCGAAGATAGAAAAGTTCAAGTTGTCTTCTGAATTTTACCAAAGAACATAATTCAATTCTAACTTCTCCAGAGAAAATAAAAAGCTTCCATTTCAGTTTTAAGTTGACCAAGACATAAAAAATTTAAATTTCAGTTCTAAATTTTTCCGTAGAAGATAGGAAAAGTTATACTATGATTGTGATTATTTTCCGTGAAGATGAAAAGTTTCACTTTAATTCTAAATTTTCTTAAATTCAGTTCTGACTTTTCACAGAGAGATGAAACAATTTAAAGTTCAGTTCCAAATTTTTCATTGAAGATAGGAAAAGTTATACTTTGATCGTGAATATTCAAGTTCTCTTCTGAATTTTACCAAAGAACATAATTCAATTCTAATTTCTCCAGAGAAAATAAAAAGCTTCCACTTCAGTTTTAAGTTCACCAAGACATAAAAAATTTAAAGTTCAGTTCTAAATTTTTACGTAGAAGATATGAAAAGTTATACTATGATTGTGATTATTTTCTATGAAGATAAAAAGTTTCACTTTAATTGTAAATTTTCTTAAATTCAATTCTGACCTTTCTCAAAGAGATGCAAAAATTTAAAGTTCAGTTCCAAATATTTTCTTGGAAGAAGAAAAGTGCAACTTCGATTCTGAAATTTCTCAATGAAAAAGAAATAAGTTATTGATCAATTCTATTTTACCAAAATAATATAAAAAGTTTCCACTTCAGTTCAGATTTTTCTCAAAGAGATGAAAAAATTTTAAATACTGTTCCAAATTTTTCATAGAAGATAGAAAAGTTCAAGTTCTGTTCTGAATTTTACCAAAGAACACAATTCAATTCTAATTTCTCCAGAGAAAATAAAAAGCTTCCACAGATTATTTTCCATGAAGATAAAAAAAATTTCCATAGAAGATAGGAAAAGTTATACTATGATTATGATTATTTTCTATGAAGATAAAAAGTTTCACTTCAATTTAAAATTTTCTCAAAGAAGTGAAGAAAAGTTCAACCTCGATTCTGAATTTTCTCAATGAAAATGAAATAAGTTATTGATCAATTCTATTTTCCTAAAATAATATAAAATTTTCCACTTCAATTCGGATTTTTCTCAAAGAGATGAAAAATTTTTAAATATTGTTCCAAATTTTTCATAGAAGATAGGAAAAGTTATACTTTGATTGTGAATATTCTTCATGAAGATATGGAGCTCCACTTTAATTCTGAGTTTTCTCGAAGAAGTGCAAATGTACAAGTTCTCTTCAGAATTTTCTTAGAGAAGAGAAAAAAGTTAGCTCAATTCTGAAATTTACCATTGAAAATGAAACAGCTTCATTTCAGTTCCTAATTTCTCAAAGACATAAGAAATTTAAAGTTCAATTTAAATTTTTCCATAGAAGATAGGAATGGCTATACTATGATTGTGATTATTTACCATGAAGATTAAAAGTTTCACTTTATTTCTAATTTTTCTTAAATTCAGTTCATTCATATAACCACCAAAAACAATAGGTTAGGTTAGGTATAAATAAATATTAATAAATAATTAGAAACATTTCTCCATGTTTAAGTTAGGTTAGGTTATTTTATCATGAGCGCTCATGATAAGCTAACCTAACCTAACTTAAACATGGTAAAAAGATTAAATTAGGTTAGGTTAGGCTAGGATTAAGTTAGGTTAGGTTAAGTTAGGGTTAGGATAGGCTAGCCTACGTACGCGCGCGTACGTAGGCTAACCTAACCTAACTTAACTTAATCTAGCCTAACCTAACCTAATTTAATCTTTTTACCATGTTTAAGTTAGGTTAGGATAGCTTATCATGAGCGCTCATGATAAGTTAACCTAACCTAACCTAACTTAAACAAGTAGAAATGTTTCTAATTATTTATTAATATTTATTTATACCTAACCTAACCTATTGTTTTTGGTGGTTAGATGAATGAACTGAATTTAAGAAAAATTAGAAATAAAGTGAAACTTTTTATCTTCATGGTAAATAATCACAATCATAGTATAGCCATTCCTATCTTCTATGGAAAAATTTAGAATTGAACTTTAAATTTTTTATGTCTTTGAGAAATTAGGAACTGAAATGGAAGCTTTTTCATTTTCATTGGTAAATTTCAGAATTGAGCTAACTTTTTTTTCTCTTCTCTAAGAAAATTCAGAATAGAACTTGTACATTTTGCACTTCTTTTAGAAAACCGAGAATTAAATTTGAGATCCATATCTTCATTAAGTATATTCACAATCAAGGTATAACTTTTCCTATCTTCTATGAAAAATTTGGAACAATATTTTAAATTTTTTCATCTCTTAGAGAAAAATCTGAATTGAAGTGGTAAATTTTATATTATTTTAGGAAAATAGAATTGATCAATAACTTATTTCATTTCCATTGAGAAAATTCAGAATCGAAATTGAACTTTTCTTCTTCCGGGAAAATATTTGGAACAGAACTTTAAATTTTTTCATCTCTTTGAGAAAGGTCGGAATTGAATTGAAGAAAATTTAGAATTAAAGTGAAACTTTGTATCTTCATGGAAAATAATAAAAATCATAGTATAACTTTTCCTATCTTCTATGGAAAAATTTAGAACTGAACTTTAATTTTTTTATGTCTTGGTGAACTTAAAACTGACGTGGAAGCTTTTTATTTTCTCTGGAGAAATTAGAATTGAATTATGTTCTTTGGTAAAATTCAGAAGAGAACTTGAACTTTTCTATCTTCTATGAAAAAAATTGGAACAGTATTTTAAATTTTTTTTCATCTGTTTGAGAAAAATCTGAACTGAAGTGGAAAATCTTTATATTATTTTGGGAAAATAGAATTGATCAATAACTTATTTCATTTTCATTGAGAAAATTCAGAATCGAAGTTGAACTTTTCTTAACTTTTTTGAGAAAAATTTAAAATTGAAGTGAAACTTTTTATCTTCATAGAAAATAATCACAATCATAGTATAACTTTTCCTATCTTCTCTAGAAATTTTTTTTTATCTTCATGGAAAATGATCTGTGGAAGCTTTTTATTTTTTCTGAAGAAATTAGAATTGAAATGTGTTCTTTGGTAAAATTCAGAATAGAACTTGAACTTTTCTATCTTCTATGAAAAATTTGGAACAGTATTTTAAATTTTTTCATCTCTTTGAGAAAAATATGAACTTAAGTGGAAATTTTTTATATTATTTTGGGAAAATAGAATTGATCAATAACTTATTTCATTTTCATTGAGAAAATTCAGAATCGAAGTTGAACTTTTCTTCTTCGGGGAAAATATTTGGAACAGAACTTTAAATTTTTTCATCTCTTTGAGAAAAGTCGGAATTGAATTTAAGAAAATTTAGAATTAAATTGAAACTTTTTATCTTCATAGAAAATAATCAAATCATAGTATAACTTTTCATATCTTCTACGGAAAAATTTAGAACTGAACTTTAAATTTTTCATGTCTTGGTGAACTTAAAACTGAAGTGGAAGCTTTTTATTTTTTCTGGAGAAATTAGAATTGAATTATGTTCTTTGGTAAAATTCAGAAGAGAACTTGAACTTTTCTATCTTCTATGAAAAATTTAAAACAGTATTTTAAATTTTTTCATCTTTTTGAGAAAAATCTGAATTGAAGAGGAAAATTTTATATTATTTTAGGAAAATAGAATTGATATGGGCAAGCACACAAAAACTGACACACACACAAAAACTTACACACACACAAAAAAACTTACACACACAAAAAAACTTACAAACACACAAAAACTTACACTCACACACAAACTTACACACACAAAAAAACTTACACACACACAAAAACTTACACACACACACAAAAACTTACACACACACAAAAACTTACACACACACAAAAAATTACACACACAAAAAAAAAATTACACACACACACAAAAACTTACACGCTCACAAAAACTTGTACAAACAAAAAAACTAGCAAACACAAAAAAACTTACAAACACACATAAAATAACACACACAAACAAAATCTTACACACACACAAAGCCTTACACACACAAAAAACTTACACACACACAAAAGCTTACATACACACACAAACTTACACACACACATAAACTTACACACACACACAAAATCTTACAAACACACACAAAAAAACTTACACACACACACACAAAAACTTACGCACACAAAAAAACTTACACACACACAAAAAATAACACACACACAAAAACTTACACACACACACACAAAAAAACTTATACACACACAAAATAAATTACACACACACAAAAAAACTTACACATACACACAAACTTACACACACAAAAAAACTTTCACACACAAAAAAAATTACACACACACAAAAACTTACACACACACGAAAATTTACACAAAAACTTACACGCACACACAAAAAAACTTACACACACACAAAAAACTTAAACACACAAAAAAAAATTATACACACACAAAAACTTACACACACACAAAAACTTACACACACAAAAAAAATTACACAAACACAAAAAAACTTACACACACACAAAAACTTACACACACACAAAAATTTACAAAAAAAAAAAAATTACACACACACACAAAAAATTACACACACACACACAAAAAACTTACACACACAAAAACTTACACACACAAAAAAAAACTTACATACACACAAAAACTTAAAAACGAACAAAAACTCACACACACATAAACTTACACACACACAATGACTTACACACACACACACACAAAACTTACACACACAAAAACTTACACACACACACAGAAACTTACACACACATAAAAACTTACACACACACAAAAACTTAAACACACACAAAAACTTACACACAAACAAAAAAAACTTACACACACACCAAAAAACTTACACACACACACACACACAAAAACTTACACACACACAAAAACTTACACACACATAAACTTAAACACACAAAAAAACTTAAACAAACAAAAAAACTAACACACACAAAAAAAAATAAACACACACAAAATATTACACACACACACAATATAACACATAAACAAAAACTTACACACACACAAAAAAAATAAAATACATACAAAAAATTACACACACAAAAAAAAACTTAAAAACACACAAAAACTTAAAAATAAGCAAAAAATTACACACACGATCAATAAAAAAAAAACACAAAAAAACTTAAATACACAAAAAAAAGTTAAACACACACAAAACTTACATAAAATCAAAAAACTAAAACACAAACACAAGATTACACACACAAAAAAAACTTACACAAATAAAAACAATAACACACACACAAAAACTTACACACACACACAAAAACTTACACACATAAAAACTTAAACACAAACAAAAAAACTTACACAAACACTTAAACTTACACACACACACAAACTTACACACACACAAAAAAACTGACACACACACAAAAACTAAAAAACGGAAAAATAATTACTAAGACACAAAAACTTACACACACACACACACAGAAACCAACCCACACAAAAAAACTTACACACACAGAAACTTACACACACACAAAAACTTACACACACACAAAAACTTACACACACACAAAAACTTACACACACACAAAAACTTAAATACTCACTCAGAAACTAACAAACACATAAAAACTTAAACACATAAAGAAACTAGAACACACACAAAAACTTAAACACACTCACAAAAACTTATAAACACACAAAAAAACTTACACACACACAAAAACTTACACACACACACAAAAACTTAAACACACACAAAACCTTACACACACACAAAAACTTACACACACACAAAAACTTACACACACAACAAAAACTTACACACACACAAAAACTTACACACACACAAAATTTACACACACACAAACACTGACACACACACAAAAACTTACACACACACAAAAACTTACACACACAAAAAAACTTACAAACAAACAAAAAATAAAAAACACAAAAAAAAAATCTTACACACACACAAAAACTTTAACACGCACACAATATGACAAACAAAAACAAAATTACACACACACACACAAAACTTACATACACAAAAAAAACTAACGCAAACACAAAAACTACCACACACACAAAAAAACTGACAAACACAAAAAAACTTACACACAAAAAAACTTACACACACACAAAAACTAACACACAAACAAACTTACACACACACATAAAACTTACACACATAAACTAACACACACACAAAAACTTACACGCATAAACTTACACACACACAAACAAAAATAAAAACAAAAAAACACTAACACCCACACACACACTAAAACACACACAAAAAAAAAATTAAAAAAAAACAAAAAATTACACACACACAAAAACTTACACACACACAAAAAAACTTACACACACACAAAAACTTACACACACACACAAAAATTTACCCAAACACAAAAAGATACACACACATCAAAACTTACACATACACACACATAAAAAACTTACACACACACACAAAAACTTACAAACACACAAAAAATTACACACATAAACTTACACACACACAAAAACTTACACGCATAAACTTACACACACACACAAAAACTTACACACACAAAAAAACTTACACACACACAAAAACTTACACACACAAAAAAAAATTACACACACACAAACAAACTTACACACACACAAAAACTTACACACACACATAAAAACTTACACATACACAAACAAACTTACAAAAACACAAAAACTTACACACACATAAAAAATTACACACACAAACATAAAAAAATAACACACACAAACAAAAACTAACACACTCACAAAAACTTACACACACACACACACAAATTTACACACGCAAAACAACTAACTCAAACACCAAAACTTACCCACACACAAAAAACAACTTACACACACACAAAAACTTTCACACAAACAAAAAAACTTACACACACACAAAAACTTACACACAAAAAAACTTACATACACACAAAAACTCACACACACAAAAACTTACAAACACACAAAAAATTACACACATGAACTTACAAACACACAAAAACTTACACACATAAACTCACACACACACACAAAAGCTAACACACACAAAAAAACTAACACACACAAACAAAATTACACACACAAAAAAAAATAACATACACACACACAAACTTACACACACACAAAAACTTACACACAAACACACAAAAAAACTTACACACACACAAAAACTTACACACACACATAAAAACTTACAAATACACACAAAAACTTACACACACACAAAAACTTACACACACATAAAAACTTAAACACACACAAAAACTTACACACACATCAAAACTTACACACACATACACATAAAAAACTTACACACACACACAAAAACTTACATACACACAAAAAATTACACACATAAACTTACACACACACAAAAACTTACACGCATAAACTTACACACACACACACAAAAACTAACAAACAAAAAAACAATTACACCAAAAAACACAATTTAAACAACAAACAAAAAATAAAAAAAAAAAAAAAACAAACTTAAAAAAAAACACTAACAAAAAAAGACACAAAAACTAACACACACACATAAAATTACACACACACAAAAAAACTTACACACACACAAAAAAACTTACATACACACAAAAACTTACACACACAAAAAAACTTACACACACACACATAAAAAAATTACACACACACACAAAAACTAAAACACACTCAAAAACTTAAAAACACATACAAAAAAATAAACACACGCAAAAAAACTTAAGCATACACCAAAGCTAACCAACACACAAAAACAACTTAGACCCACACACAAACTTAAAAACAAACACAAAAAATAACAAACATATAGAAAATTACACACACACATAAAAACTTACACACACACAAAAACTTACACACACAAAAAAACTTACACACACACAAAAACTTACAAACACACACACAGAAACTTACACACACATACAAACTTACACACACGCAAAAACTTACACACACACAAAAAAATACACACGAACATAAACATACACACACACAGAAAAACTAACACACACAAACAGAAATACACACACATACACAAAACCTTACACACACACAAAAACTTACACACATACAAAAGAAACTTGCAAAAACATAAAAAACTTATAAAGTGAAAGTTGTGTGTGAAAAGGATGGGTACTTCATCTTGTAAAATGGGTTTATGAAGGACATTAAGAAAATAAATTGTTCTGAAATGCCCTTTGAAAAGTATTGCTTGGTGTTGGCGCATTCAAAAAGCTGTAAAGTAAAATTGTGTGTAAATACGATGGATACTTCAATTTGTAAAATGGGTTTAGGAAGGACATTAAGAAAAGAACTGGTTCTGAAATGCCTTTGAAAATTATTGCTTGGTGTTTGAGCATTCAAAAAAGCAGTATAGTAAAGTTGTTGGTGAAAAGGATGGGTACTTCAACTTGTAAAATGGGTTTAGGATGGACATTAAGAAAATAACTTTTTCTGAAAAGATATAATAAAGCCTTAAAAAAGTATTAAAAAATGGGGGCTCGGGGGCCTTTGGGACGCCGGGGGCCCTTTGGGGCGCCGGGGGACCTTTGAGGACCGGGGGCTTCCTTGGGGGTTGGGGTTGGGGGATCGGAGCCCTTTGGGGTTGGGGTAGAGGACCTCACGACACTGTTCAAATGGAATTTGTGTATTATAACGACCACAGAGTTTCACCCTCAAATCCTCTTCTAAAACCTCTTCTAAAATCATCTTTTAAAATGTCTCTAACTGTTTCGCCGAAATAATTCCCTAAAATGTCTAAAACGGTTTTGCCCAAATAACCCCTAAACGTAATTTCAGCGTGTTCCTTTTGTTTTCGGCATCCCTGCGCTTTCACATTTCAAATTACTAGGAAACCCTTTCCCCCGTTAATCTCTTCATCTCTAAGATCAAAACATTCGCCCGGAAACAATTCTCCTGAAAGAACTCCAAAGACATTAATAAACATTCGCCTGGAAACAATTCTCCTCGGAAATATATCAAAGACATTAATAAACTTTGCCCAGAAACATTTTTCAGCACAAGTGTTCTCCCTGGGGACTCTATGCCCATATATGGTGTGCCCCCGGGACCTCATGAGGCCTTTCTACTAATGCCTATAGTCGTGAAATATACATATTCATGGTAGCTGCATGAACCGACGATAATGGAAATATATTCTTGTATAATTCATTATACATCCATGTTTGGGCCAGAAAAATGCGTGCTAGCTCAGGAACCAGGCTAATTGCATTACACAGTCTCGTCCCTAGTTCCAAATATCATGCACGCTCACCTTGTAGGTCCATAATATGGGAGGTTTTGGTCGCTTTATACCATCTAGTTTCGGACCTTATAGATGCTTACTACTCACGAGTCAAGCACTGGAAGCAAACCTAGTTGGTAATCTCTCCTTTTCCTTTCTAGTCTGTGTAAAGGATATTCTTAATCCGGGTGACTCTCAAGATAGTGGGTAATTTCAATCTCTTCCTACAATTACTCTAGGAACTTGGGAGAAAAACATTTGAAGATGGCTTGCCGTCTTGTTTCTTTTAAAGATAGTTTTTTTTAATGAAACAGGACAAAGAAAAATTGTTTCTTTTTTTTAAGTTGTGCTTATTGCTAAGTCTCAAACCCTGTATCTTCTGAATAGTATATATGTGTATATATATATATATATATATATATATATATATATATATATATATATATATATATATATATATATATATATATATATATATATATATATATATATATATATATGTCTTATATGCCTAAGGACAGAGCGATATGGCTCAAATTCATTTTTTATTCGTTTTTCCCACACCACTTTGTATGTAAGGAGTTGTAAAAGACAGTTTGGAGGGGCCTATTTGTCGGAAAAAATAAATGAAAACAATACGAATTCCAAATAGGGATAGGTCCTTTTATTAGACAGTTAAACGAAAATATAAAACAAAGACTCGAAATATTTTGATGACACAGTCGGTCATCATCATCAGTAGAGTTACTAACTTATCAAAATTAAAACAAACTACTTCTATACTAAACAAAATAATCACTTCTGGGTCAAAGCAAGTTACCAGTCCATTGACTTAAAAAGTTCACTAACTGTTCTTGAATTTTTTAATACTGCGTTGAGTAAAGGTGGTACAAGTTTCTTTGAAATTGCAGGTCAAAGCAGGTTACCGGTCCATTGACTTAGAAAGTTCACTAACTGTATATTGCGTTGAATATTCTTCTAATTAAAAATGAAATAACGCTGAATTTACAGGTGCAAAATTTATCATTTTATTCTTCTAATAGCAACTGAAATGTTGCTGATTCTGAAGTTGGTCTGTCATCCCCATATATACGACGTTACTATTATTCTCCATGACCACACTGCCTTTTCTATGACAAAAACAATTCGAATTCCAAATAGGAATAGGTCCTTTTTTTAGATAGTGAAACGAAAATATAAAACAAAGACTCTAAATATAACCACCTTTATTCAACGCAGTATTACAAAACTTAAGAGCAGTTAGTGAACTTTCTAAGTCAATGGACCGGTAACTTGCTTTGACCCGGAAGTGATTATTTTGTTTAGTATAAAAGCAGTTTGTTTTAATTTTGATAAGTTAGTAACTCTACTGATGATGATGACCGACTGTGTCATCAAAATATTTAGAGTCTTTGTTTTATATTTTCGTTTCACTGTCTAATAAAAGGACCTAACCTTATTTGGAATTCGTATTGTTTTCGTCATAGAAAAGGCAGTGTGGTCATGGAGAATAATAGTAACGGAAAAATAAAATTTTCTAGTGCCCTTTTTAAGATTCAAAAGTGACTAGAGAGCAGCCAGCCCCCCTCCCAGGGCCTTTTTTTATGCCTGGTAATATGACCCCCCCACGGCCACTGATGCAAGGCCTGTAAATTATGCAAGTTATCTATGGTTTAAACATGTGAATGTATTGTTGGGAAAGGGAGCAAGTTTGATCCTGGGTACCCAGAAAGACTAAGGGTATTAAGGTGAAACTTGCAAGGAAAGTTCAGGTGTATGTTGAACCAGTTCAAAAGATACTATTTACATCAAGGTTATCAAAGGGGTGTATCTGCCAAAATTCAAGAACGACAAAGGATATTAAGTTGAAAATTTCTGGCCTTGTTGAGTGGGATATAAAACTAAATCAAAAGGCACTATGGGCATTCAGGTTATCAAAAGGGTATATCTGTAATATCTAACGATTATCTATGGGTATTAAGTTGAAATTTCAGGACTTGTTAAACTGATCCAAAGGTCACTATATGCATCCAAATTTTTAAATTGGACGTATCTGCACAATATCAGAGACGGCTAAGGGTATTAAGTTGAAATTTTGTGGGCATGTTGGGGGGTGCTGAACTAAATTAAAATATATTATGTGCATTCAAGTTGTCAAATGGGCGTATATGCTCTACTTCAAGAACGGCTGAAGTTATTTAGTTTAATTTTCATGGCCCCATAGTAGCTAATGCGCAAGTATATAACACTGTGCGTAATTTTGTGAATGATCAAGTGAATCAACTTAGTTAAATGAAGCTTTAAAATAAATATCTATATTAACTATTGATCTTATGAGGACTGTGTGACTTTTTGGAGCGCAACCGTGCGGCTTTAGTTCGTATTAAACAGGGAAGCTCGATATACAATATTTTGATGCTTTTAAATTAATTGGTCAGCTCACAATTACCAATCAACAGCGATTGGAGCAAATTTGATGTTTTGGTTTACTAAATGGCAGAGAACGCCGTGGCACTATTTTTCTCGTGGCATAATCTTTTTGACTACTTAGAAAAGGTACTAAAATTTTTCATTTTCGTTTAAATGAGCCCTCTTGTTCCCAAGGGCCATTGGTTTGACATGATCACACCTGGTAAAAACAATAAATAGAATAAAAACGAATCCGTGATTTTTCTACTTGGAAAAAACAACAACAACAACAAAATTATGTATTTTTATAAATAGGACCTTGAAAACTTCCCAACAGAGTTCTCTTACATGCTGAATTCGATAGTGTGATTTTCATTAAGAAGTCTCCCCCAATTGTGGTGTTTTGTCCCATTTTGAAAATCAGGAATTTTTTTTTAGGCCCGTTGCTTTTGATGAGTAACTTTAAACCTAATTGATTTTCAAACAGTTCTTGGTATATAGTACAGGCAAACCAGAGTTTGAGCTCAAACAAATTGCAACAGAAGTGATTTTTACACCATGTGGCAGAGAAAAAAAGCTGAACCACATATCCAAAATTGCACATTCTAGGTTGACGCACAACTATTTTTTTCTTTAAATTTTCGTGTCAATTTTTTCAGTTTTTTTTCTCAAAAGAATGAACTGTCAGTAAATGTTCGTTTTTTTGTATATGAAGTACCATATTGATGTTAAATGAAGAGCTGAGCCCCAAAAAGAAAGCTAATTTATGTAAAATAAACCAGAAAACAGTTTTATTATCATCACTATGTGATTTTACCCCTCCATCGTTGTGACCTCTTTTTCATCATACTACCAGGAGGCAACTATTCTGACATAAAATGATGAGCTGAGCCAAAAAATCAGATTAACCTGATGTAATATGTACTAAAAAAAACGTTTCATATTCATCAATAGGCAGTTTTACATTTTTATTTTACGCGTTTATTTAGCACTTATTGTCCACCAATTCGTCGATTGTTGGTAAAAAAAAAACAAATTGCAACAGAAATAATTTTTCCACCATGGTATAGAGAAAAAACAAGCAGAACAGCATATCCAAAGTTGTACATTCTTGGTCGACGCAAAACTAGTTTTTTTGTTTGTATCGTGTCAGTATTCTCACTTTCTTAACAAAAAAATTAAGTTCCGGTAATTGTTCGTTTTTCTTGAACTGAACTATTATCCCGATGTAGAAAGAAGAGATAAGTGCGAAAATCGAGTCAAATTTTGTGTCTGGTATGTAAAAAAAAAGTTTCTTAATCATCAAAATGAAGTGTGTACGCTTCTCGTCGACATGACCCCCATTCTTTTTCACCAGACCCTCTTTCGCTGGCTAAATTGTCGGTTTTGAGATATAATAATTACTTAGCCGGAATCTGATCGTCGCTAGCTCCATCACCTGATGGGTTGACCTAAAAAAAGTGATTGCAAGAGGTTTATTAAAACATGGAAAATATTAGAAAAGGAAAATCATCTATAAAACTAGTTTTCAGCGGTCGATATTTAAAACCTCTCTTAGAATAAACTATTATGAACACACTGACTAGTCTTCACAACTGATAAAATTATTGAATTAACTTCATGAACATTTGAAAGACAGAATCAAACTCCGGCTATAAATAAAAGTTCAAATAGGAATAAAATCCTTTTAATAGACAGTGATGATGACAACAGTGATAGAAATTCACAAGAAATTTCAGATATTTCTGTCACATATGCAGTGACCGTCATCAGCAGTAAAACTAAACTAAAACAATTTCAAACAATAGTTTATATATACAATCAAATAAAACTATATATTGTTTAATTCTCTAATTCTTTTCAAAGCAAAGGCGGAAGCTAGCCTCTTTGACCTTCTTGGATTCAGTTCCTTAGCGTTCAATGATATAACACTTGGACAGTGGTCAATAGTGAATTGAACTTTACTCTGTCAGATTTTAATAAATTATCGTAGATAGAATTTAGCCCAAATTCACCTGTGTAACGATTCAAAGCAATTTTCTTGAATAACATTTTCTTTATTTCAAGAGTTTCACGAAAATTTTGCATTAAACCCCGATTCCTAAAAATCAAAGAGAAATTATCAAACAAAATAAAATGGTCTGGAAAATTGAAAATATGTTCTGAAAGGGCTGAAGTTGAATCTTCAGACTTAGAATCTTGCTTTAAAGCCGAAGAAATAGAATCTTTATGCTGTAACAATCTCATTTCCAAATTCTGGTTATTACGTCCCACATATGAGCTTTCGCAAGTACATAGGATCTGATGGACCCCACTTTGTTGCCCCAATGACGTTAGATTCCTCCCAGGATTAAAAAAAAACTACCGAAAGTATTATTACTCTTTAAAGCTACCTTTAGACCATTACTCTGTAATTTTCTTTTAAGTTTTTCACTTAGCCCGGGTACATATGGTAAGGAACAAAAATTATCCTTCTCCCGCGTTGTTTCCAAGACTTTCTTAGAAATCTCTAGAAAGTTTTTTCTTCTCTTTGAAAAAGTCTGGTTAATTAACCACACTGGATACAGGTTGCTTATTAGTATTTTTCTTAGAAAAGACAACTCCTCTTCAAAAATTTTTGGAGAGCACCAAATTCGTGTTTAAAGGATGAAGGAAAAATTACACCTCAACTTTATTACAAATGCATGTCACGCAGTTCCTTGTGCCCTAAATTATATGGACTTCCCAAAATTCATAAGCCTAACCTACCATTACGACCAATTGTGTCAAGTACAAGGTCACCAACAAGTGTTTTGAGCAAGTGGTTAGCGTCAATCTGTAAACCATTTTTGTCTACACAAATTTTGTACATTAAGAATTCTCCGAATTTGGTTGAAAAACTGAAAAAAGCAGAAATTTCTTAAAGTTCTTTCAAGCTTCGACATTGTATCAATGTACACAAATATTAATGTAGAAGCAGCCGAAACTCTTCTAGAAGGAAAGCTGTTAAGAAATTTGGATTTGATTAGTGGCAAAACAGACTTGGAAGTTTCTGTAATTATGTATTTAGTAAGGTTGTGCAATAAGTTCTCTTATTTTTTTCAATTCAGAGGGGAGTTTATCGAACAAGTAAATAGTTTACCTATGGGGGCCCCCTTATCTCTTATATTAGCTACTATTGTTTTGGAGAATATTGAAACAATTGCGCTAGATTCATATTTTTCAAAACATATTTTTTAGGGCCGGTATATGGATGACATAAATTCAGTATGGGATTATGGGGAGGAGGAATTAAACGGTTTTTGGGAACATCTTAATTTTGGGGGGGGGGGATTTGAAGTTTACTGTTGTATTAGAAGAGGATGGGAAACTTCCTTTTCTTGATGTTCTTCTTTTAAAAAATGAAAATAGTCTGGATTTTAAAATTCACAGAAAACCGAATAATAATAGATTTTTGTCTTATAGTTCCGGTCATGCTCGCCAAGTAAAAATTGGCTTGATCATTTCTTTAACTGACCGGATTTTTAGTATTTGCTCTCCAAAAATTTTTAGGAGGAGTTATCTTTGCTTTAAAGAGTAATAATACTTTAGGTATTTTTTCTAATTCTGGGAAGGATGTAACTTCATGGGGGAAACAAAGTAGGGTCTATGATATCCCATGTACTTGCAGAAGCTCATATGTGGGACGTACTAACCAGAATTTGGAAATGAAATTGTTACAGCATAAAGCTTCTATTTCTTCGGCTTTAAAGCAAGATTATAAGTCTGAAAATCACTTTCAGAACATATTTCAATTTTCCTGACCATTTTATTTTCTTCGATAATGTCTCTTTGATTTCTAGGGATCGGGGTTTAAAGAAATATTTTCGTGTAACTATTGAAATAAAGAAAATCTTATTCAAAACTTTGTTTTGAATCGTGACACAGGTGAATTTGGGCTAAATTCTATCTGGAAAATTTATTAAAATCTGACAGAGTAAAATTAAATTCACCCAATGTAGTTGACCTCTTTCCAAGTGTTATATCAATGAACGCTAATGAATCGAATCCAAGAAGGTCAAAGAGGCTAGCTTCCACCTTTGCTTTGAAGAGAATTAGCGAATTAAACAATATGTAGTTTTATTTGATTGTGTATATAAACAATTGTTTTAAATTGTTTTAGTTTACTATTACTACTGATGACGGTCACTAAATATGTGACCGAAATATCTGGTATTTCTTGTGAATTTCTATCACTGTTATCATCATCACTGTCTGGTAAAAGGATTATATCCCTATTTGAAATTTTATTTATCGTCATGGAAAGGCAGTGTGGTCTCCGAAATTATCTACGTCATATTTATGGGGATGATTTGACCAAAATTGTTTATAAATATATATACACTCAGAAAAAACATGCAAATGATATCAACCAGCAGGATTTTCTTGTACAATGTAAGAAGATGAGAATTGTGCCACCTTCACTAAAATTCAATTTACACTTGGGCACTTTCAAGGAAGAAAAGTTTGAACGAAGCTTACTTTCAAGACTTTAAATCACATTATTAAGGATAAAAGTTGAAAAAGAGCTTTATTAGTAAGAGACAAAATTTCCATGTAAAAGCTCATATTAAAAAAGGTTAGTGTAAGTGACTTCTGTTTTATTCAACCAACAGAAAAAAATCACTTCAATCATGACTTTCGCCTTTCCAGAGAATAAATGCTAAAGAAGTTTTCGAAATTATCAAGAGATAATATGGTAGTAGCTTCGTCAATTCTTGGACCAGGTGTAGTTAATTTTTCATCCAGAACTTTAACGATATAAGAACAATCTGTGCTTGAAAAGGGTGCGAAATTTTGTTTAAACCAGATAAAGTCCCCGTGGAGGATATTATTTCTTCAATAGAAATATCTTTGCATAAAAACGCAAACCAAATAAACGATGTTAGCTTAGTAAGAGCTTCTACCGTGAAAACCTTTTCTAATTTTGTATTGAAACCGGAATTTCCTAGTACGACCATCAAAGAAATGAGAATTCTAAAAAATTTGAAAAAGGATGGTTCAATTACCATTACAAAAACAGATAAGACTAACACTTTAGTTGTCATGAATAGAGAGGACTACAAATCATAATTAAGAAGTTTATTAAATGATGAAAAAACATACAAAAAAGCTATCGTATAATTCAACAGACTCTTTTACAAATAAGTTTAAGAACGAATTAAAGCGTTTAAAGGATGAAAGAAAGATTACACCTTAACTTTATTACAAATGCATGTCACGCAGTTCCTTGTGCCCTAAATTATATGGACTTTCCAAAATTCATAAGCCTAACCTACCATACGACCAATTATTAAAGTACAAGGTCATTAATAAGTGTTTAGAGCAAGTGATTAATGTCAATCTGTAAACCACTTCTGTCTACAACAATTTTGTACATTAAAAATTCTTCGAATTTGGTTGAAAGACTGAAAAAAGTAGAAATTTCTTAAAGTTCTTTGCTTTTAAGCTTCGACATTGTTTCAATGTACACAAATATTGATGCAGAAGCAGCCAAAACTCTTCTAGAAAGGAAGCTGTTAAGAAATTTGGACTTGATTAGTGGCAAAACAGATTTGGAAGTTTTTGTAATTATGTATTTAGTAAGGTTGTGCAATAAGTTCTCTTATTTTCAATACAGAGGGGAGCTTATTGAACAAGTAAATAGTTTAACTGTGGGAGCCCTCTTATCTCCTTTATTAGCTAATGTTTTAGAGGGAAATATTGAAACAATTGCGCTAGATTCATATTTTTTTAAACATATTTTTTGGGGCCGGTATATGGATTACATAATTTCAGTATGGAATTATGGGGATGAGGAATTAAACAGTTTTTTGGAACATCTTAATTTTTTTTTGGGGGGGGATTTAAAGTTTACTGTTGAATTAGAAGAGGATGGCAAACTTCTTTTTCTTGATGTTTTTCTTCTAAAAAATGAAAATAGTCTGGATTTTAAAATTCGCAGAAAACCAACAAATAACAATAGATTTTTGTCTTATAGTTCCGGTCATTCCCGCCAAGTACAAATTGGCTTGATCGTTTCTTTAACTGACCGGATCTTCAGTATTTGCTCTCCAAATTTTTTTTGAGGAGGAGTTGTCTTTTCTAAGAAAAATACTGATAAGCAACATTTTTCCAGAGTGGTTAATTAACCAAACTTTTTCAAAGAGAAGAAAAAGGTTTCTAGAGATTTCTAAGGAAGTCTTGGACACAACTCGGAGAAGGATGTTCTTTTTTCCTTACTATAGGTACCCGGGCTAAGTGAAAAACTTCAAAGAATTTTACAGAGCAATGGTCTAAAGGTAGCTTTAAAGAGTAATAATACTTTGGGTAGTTTTTCTAATCCTGGGAAGGATCTAACTTCATGGGGAAAACAAAGTGGGGTCTATGATATCCCATGTACTTGCAGCAGCTCATATGTGGGACGTACTAACCAGAAAGTAGAAAGGCCTCCTGAGCTTGTGACGGGAGTTCATATATGGGCATAGAATACTGACAGGACATAATTTATTCAAGGATTATCGATCTGTTGTTGTCGTTGTTGTTTGGACACGTGCAATGACATGAGGGGTGATTTACATAATCGCTAGGGGCAATGTATTGATCAAGGACTCGAGGGGGAAGTGAATTTCTGAGAACTTGATTTACATAATCAGCAGGGAGAATGTAATGATTTACAAAAGGGGAAATAAGAAACGAATATGGCTTCTTTGTTGTTTTGGCCAAGTGCACGCTAGGTACGAATGTTAAGATCCAGGAATAGGAAACAGGATCACGTGTTTCCTTCTCAGCCAATCAGAGACTCGGATACATCCCCTTCTCAGCCAATCAGAGGGCTGGTTACATATTAGCGGCGGAGGATCACAGAGAATATGAGGAAAGGATTTTTGCTATAGTTTTTTATTAGTCTGTGAATAGAATTCAAAGGAGTGAGAACAGTTTGACTTTACTCATTTGGATATATATTTGTGTGTTGACGAGTGGAATGTTTACCCTATTAGAAGTTGATAGTGGAGTTGATGGCAGTAATACAAGAGCACCAAACACTGCGGTGGAAATCACGACAGGATCACGGCTTTGTCTGGAATGGGATGAAGTATATGCAAGATATGTGATATCCTTGAGGAAATTTAATATGGAGGATCAATTATGTTTCGCTGCTAAAGTTGATATAGCACATGTGAATAGACTTCAATGTGCTTTAAGTGCATTAGTGAAACATATCGAAGACAATAAACTGTATCGCTAATTGTACATGCCTGGTATTATTGTTGTAATTATGCAGTAAAATTGTTTCGAAATCGAAAATGTTCCCTTTCTTTTCTGGTCAGGTTAGGTTAGGGCTAACGAATCAGCGTCAGTCTAGAGTCAGCAGTCAGAGTGAACGGACTGAAAAATGAATAAATTTGAGAAAGAAAGAATTAGATCAAATCTAGTGTTTATGGAAAAACATTTGATTTTGGATGACGATTTTCTCGAGCTACCTCTTCAACGCAGGAAATTCTCTCGTCAGGGAACACTTGAAAATATAATGAGGACTGATTCTCCCCCATTGGACTATTGTATGAAACTTTTAATATGTGACTCAAGTGCATATAGTCAATTTATTGATATATTAATTGGAACAAAGCAGAATCATATCGTGGATATACTTTTGAAAACATTGCCAATGGATTCAATGTAGATGGCTCCACCATTCAAAAGAGGTAACGTCACAGAGTTACTCCTCTCTCCATTCCTCCACCTTGAATTTATCGAGCGAGGACGATCAGTTTCGTTTTAGCTGTGAGAGAGTTAACATCGGAAACCAAAAAAAAAATTTTATATAAATGTCCATTGTGCGTGTACACTCTTGGCAGTTGGACTCACTGTGAGAATTGTACAACTATTGATGACTTTAGTGAAAAATGTAAATTATGGAATCCTTGTAAATTACATAGAGGCTATGCAGTACAAATTAAAGAATGTAATTCATGTCTTGAAGAGATTTGTGACTCTCACCCTAGAGGGCACCTGTGCTCCAACTGTCACTATGATAAATGTGATCAGTGAGAGAATATTTACCCCGCTATGATTGGAAAGAATCCCAAACATGATTTTAGTTTATTTCTACGAGACTGGTATCGTCGTGGATTTAAATTATTCTAGGAAGAGGAATCTGGTCTACGATTCAACTGTTGGGGTAACAAGACAATTTGGTTTCTACGTCTTCGTTGTGACGACATTGCCTACTATGGCTATAAACCAGGTGATTTCTATTTGACAGTTATCGAATGTGATTCACCATTTGAAAACACTATATGCGATATTGCTTCAAATAGGCACTTGAAAAGTTTTGATTTTTATAATATGAACTCAAATTGTATTATTGACTAAACTAAGATATGTGACATGGTTGAAGTTAAACTGAGTTTTAGGGAATATGACCCTGACTTTGCAGCCAGTCATTATCAATATAAAGTTAATCCAAACAATTTACCGGAATTAGTGGTTCACGACAGTTGCCTATACACCGAAGAAGAAGAAGAAATCTAAAGTGAAGATTTAAAGACATTGTTGTATACATATATATGCATTTTATTAATAAACAAATTCACAAACATTTTTTAAGCACTTTACTCTTAGGGCACTGAAATCAATACTGTATAGGTCTGAGAGGATATTTTCCACTAGAAAGTGGTTCAGACGTGGATTGTCACCATAAATGTGGGGAAACTGCTTGTAAGTATAGCCACGACATCGGAACACAAAATATAGTAGTGCATGGAAGCCACAGTTTTTAGTCGTTAGATCCTGCACCCTCTTCCAATTTTGAATAATAGTTTTCCCACTGCTCTCAATATAGTTGCTGATGTGGGGTGTTTAGAATGTATAAGGTAGACCAAGAGGATCAAAAAATTCAATCGTCTTCATTGTTTGAAAGATGCACAACCAATGACCCGTCAGCACAGTCGACGGACTGCTATTAACAATAATCAAGGTATTGTTGACACTTTGAATTTTTCCAAGAAAGTCCGAGGGTAGACAATAGGATTTGTACTGGGACATGTAGGGGTCCATATTAAACACATTGATTATTTGACTGGTGTTCATGGCGCCAAGTCTAGTAGAACACTGCCTTCGGGAGTGATTTCCCAATAGGTTTCATATTGATTTAGTGAGATTAGTGCAATACTCTCAGCCAATGGATCGGCAAATGTACACTCTAAACGCACACTCCCCGTACGTACTATACTCATATCCTGTGTGCCGAACAAATCCAGTACAATAATACCATGTGTTGTAGCAAACATTTCTTCGGTTATACCATTTTCAAATAGTTGCGAATCATGATCTAGGGTTTGCATGGTCAACTCACGCAATGTTCTATAGGATTTATCAAAAGGTAGATTTTAGATTGGGATACCGTTTACTTTGCACAGAAGAGATGGAAGTCCAAACATCTCGAATTTATATGGGCATCTATTCCATGATCCTATTGCACTAGCGCTTTTTAAATATGCCAATGCGAGTTTTGACGGAACTTCGCGAGTGAAAAAGGATGAGCCGATGAAGGTGCGTGAGCCTATGGTAACATGACGTTGATTGGTGATCGTGTAAGGAACAAGTAGTTTAATATTATTTCTATTGGCTCTCAATTTTTCCACTGCCAAAGCGACAGAACTCATGACCTATTGTTTGCGTACATGAAGCATTGCTGAGGTGAGGGAGTGACTTACATCAGGATTGACAGCAAGTTCTTTTCTCAATATGAAATTGGAAGGTGCAAGCGTCAGTTTTATATCCACTTTAACATTGGGCGGCAACCATTGGGGTATATTAAATATTTCATGATATATTTTTCCAACTAGATGTAATTCACTAGTTGTAGCATTTTCAAGTGCATCTGTACTATCAGTATTAGTGATATATTCATATCCATTGGAGGTGCCTCTCAATTCCTTGTATGAGTTGGGTGTCATCAGCATGAATTGCATATAGCTTGTATAATTTGAGAGATTATTGCTTGTGCTGACCAGCGTGCCATTGATGTAGACACTAATTTGACGAAATAAATTATGTAATATACAATTTTCATAGGATGTTCCATCGGCCGGAATTGGCATTTTATTATTAAATTTCCGGACTTTCATTTGTAAATCTATAAATGTTGAAGACATGTCCACAAAGTAGTCTTTATTGGAATAAATTTGAAAGTGGATATTATCGGAGAGGGGTTGTTGAGGATAAAATTGTTCATAGTATCCATGCTTGACACTCACATCAACATTGTCAGCATTGAATAGATTCAATGAGGTGGTGATTGAGGGTTGAGAATCCTTATGCGGTAGATAGGACATCTTAAGAGAAGAAATCTAGTTTCGATCTAACAGTTCTCTTCCCGGGGCTTCTTCTTCTGTTTACAGTATGTGTCGACTTATTCCTTCTTTTTGTTGACAAGAGGGATGATGTCTTTCGTTTCCGACCTGAATGGAAACTGATGAGTGATTCAGTGTTTTTCGATCTATTTAAATCTTTACCGTTTTGTTTTAGTATCTCATCAGGGGTTCGCGCACTGGACCTAACATTTTCCGATGCACTTTTTTTA
This sequence comes from Artemia sp. Qi Xiang Cuo, assembly GCF_049724085.1. Lineage (NCBI taxonomy): Eukaryota > Metazoa > Arthropoda > Branchiopoda > Anostraca > Artemiidae > Artemia > Artemia sp. Qi Xiang Cuo. Next base: position 55,697,435 of record NC_142806.1, on the reverse strand, counting down.
AAATTCTTGCCAGAGCCCCAATCGCATAGTGTAGAGGATGCAAAATCTGTCGCAGCCGGTACAAGATATTTTCTAGCCAGTGGTATTGAAGAGCGAAACAGCTTAGCAAACCAACTGCCAAGACCATAGCCAGACATTGACGAGCGACCTTTGTAATAGTCCATTCCATTGCCCTGTTCTCTTGGGCCAAGAGTTTTAACATAGCAGTCAATATCAGGATAAGTGAATACCACTTTTCTATTAGACATCTAGTTGTTGAACGATGGGATGAAAATGGCATGTAATCACAGCCAAACCTTTTGAAATTTCATTGGGATCAACTAATTTAGTTCATAGTGTTAACAGACAGAGTTCCAAATAGGAAGGTTTTACAGCAATATCTTGAAGATGATCTATATTGTAGTGGTCAATATGTTTTTGATTGGTTTTTTATTCAAGAACTCGTAGGAGGGGAACTTTTGAATTACCAACCCGAGATGTTTCCACAAATGAGGCGTAGAGCAATATACAAATGTTCTTGGTGAAGGCAGGTGGGTAGTCAGCAAAAATGAAATTAGTGTTTCCGGCACTTTTACCATTGATTATATTGAGCTTAAAGCCAAGAACATCCTTTAGGTTATCATTGAGAATAACCTTTTCGCTGGCAATAGGTAAACTAATGTAGATCTTCCCCTCCTCCTTTGAATAGTTGAAATGAAAAGCACCTTTTTTTACGGGCGGAAATTCTTTTATTGATAGAACGACATAAATCATTCATGCAGGTGAGTTCCTCGTAGGGTAATTCAATATATGGATAATCCATCCAATTGATTTTTTGAATTTGTTCTTGATCACTTGAGAGTGCTGGCGGCCAATCATAGGGTCTAATTTTTATATCATATCTATAATCTTTTCTAAGGATGTCGTAGATATTTTTGAAAATACGGTCGACAAGAGTCGCTTCCTACTTTCCGTCGTCAAATTTGATGGTGGGGGAGTGTTTCGTCTAAAAATCACTTGTTCTATTCAATTCATTGTAGAGAGGATCAGAAACATTGGACATGACAGTCACAAAGAAATCATTGGGCATTGTCAATATCTTCAGCACCGACCCAAGAATCAAAATCAGAGTTGTATCCTAGCGAGCAAATAGGCAACTGTCTCTTGTCCCTACAAGCACGGCTCTTAAATATCTTTTAATTTGATAAGATTCACTACTTTTTTTATATTTTTGTAGTTCGTAATCATAAATACCACCGAAAAACTCATCATATTTGGTGTCTCACAGTTGATAGGTTGTGGGCTCGGTGTCCAGGATTTTGGACACTTTAAAAAGTTCGGTGCTCCATAAATAATTCCCCTTTTCAAAAATATTGGTGGTTCTATTAATTCGAACAGTATCACCAACATTGAATTTCTTCTTCACATTTTTTTTTTCTTTTTCACCATTGGAATATTGCTTTAGAAAAGCATTAAATGTATTTTCATTGCAGTGAACTTCCCAAGGGCTTGAGTTGGACAGAGATCTATGGGGTCAATGGTTGTATATCTGCATGATTTTATCTAAATCATGAATAAAAGCCGGTGTATTTTTCAGGGTACAATATCTTGAAATTAATAGACGAATCGTTCTTATTAATCGTTCAACCAATGCAGCCTTTATCGGGCTGTGACTATGATAAAGTGTTGTATTTTATTTCAATAAAACCTTTTGCACATGGGGATTAACAAATTCACTACCACGATCCGATTGAATTTTTCTATATGAATCCTGTTCAAGAATACTTTCAATGGCCCGAGCAACTTCAACACCTCTCTTTGGCCTTTAGGGAGGAGTACAGGTATAACAAGTAAACACACTGACTGCCACCAGAATATATTTGTAGGGTGCATTGTTACGTCACTGAATTGCGTCTAAAGTTGAAAGATTGGTTTGCATTATATGCAGAGGGACAAAAGCTTTAGTTTGTCGATATTGTTTGCCACGAAGCCTGTGATTCCGATGCAGTGTGTAACTCGGTTCATTTTCTAGATACTCTTTTGATTTTTTTAATGTGTTGCTGGAGACAACTTTAGAAAGCGTTTTGGGAGAACTTAAACTTCCCGCTTCACCAATATTTTCATAGACACCTTTCAGAACTTCATCCATTTTGAACGCAAACACGTAGTGCAATGTCCACTCCGCTTTTGCACACTGGAGAGTGAATCAATGCATCTTCACTTTTGACAAGCAGCCATAGGTGTTGTAAAATCAGTAGTGCTGCTTCTAATATTTTCAAATATTGAATCTTCGTCTTTTTTAAATGGTGTTGGTGCTGGCGTTGTTGAAGGACTATATTCTCGTAGTTTCTTAAGAATTTACTTATTGTCAATAAGACTTTTGGGAGAGTTTGATACCATTAGAAAGGTGTATAGATTATTGTCAAATGATAAAAGTCCTTTACGATTCGTCACCATATCACAAATAAACTCAACTAGATTATAACTTTTTCCCTGAACTATAATTCGTTTCCCTGTGCTGTCGACTTGAACTTGATGTTCGTCACCAGTTTCCAACATGAGATAAGATAATACTCTTTTACTCTGTTCTCGATAGGTCAGTGGCAATAGGTTTCCAATTTTCAAAACAATTGAATCTAATTCCTTCTCCTTTGATTGCACTGCTGCAGAATCTTGAGGTGATGTTTCCTGTTTAGAGGGATCGGGGACAGCGGTGGGTCTCTCACGATGAGGTTTATGTCTGTCCACACGTCGCAATACATCTTGAAGTAAAAGCAGTTTTTTGTCATCGGCAATATTCTCATCATTAATGAATTTGCTTAGATTGTCTTCAAAATATTCGACGGGCGAGAGGACAAGTTCAAATGGTGTCAATTTATAGGGTTTTGCCATTCTCTAGAGAAAACTGTTTACAAGTCCTGCAATTATTGGCAGTAAAAGTGTGAAAAAGCTACCACCCACTTGAAGCAGACGTTTTCTTTTAAAAATGTTTCCCTTGTTTTTACAAGCCAAGACGTGTACAGTGGAACGATGTTGCTTTGTCTGTTGTCTAACACCTTCTGGTAGTTGAACATTGCCCTCAGTTAAATTTTAACAAAGATCAGATATTAGATTAATGAAATCATTGTCAACACCATGTTTGAGTATGGCCTTCCTAAGCAAGGGTTTTGAAGTACTTGAAACAGAAAATAAATGCCGTTGTTCGTGCAGTTTCTTCAGTGTCATAACGCCAACTAATAACCTTTTCTACTGTTCACCGGAAGATATACTGTAATTTCTTTGTCGAAAATGTCGGTGACTACACGTAGATCCTCGGGTGTGCTCTGATTAAGATCCAACAAATGTAACCGTAGGGTTTATTAGTCACCTTAGTGTACGCTGACAACAGAAATTTTTGGGCGCCGGGGTATATCTGTTTATTGAGAGTTATGAGCGAGCTAGAATCACGAATAACTCGCTAGATAATATATATGGTTCAATTCAAAGCAAGGGTTTGCAAATATTTGCTGTGATGTAACAGATTGTGTAGAACTCGGGTTATGAAGATGTATTAATGATGGAAGTGAACGATGAACAGTTGTACCATTTCCTGTGAGAACTGTTCAATGGATTCAGCCAAATCATCAATAATCAGCCACGAGTTCGATTCAATACTATTGAAAACATCTAGTCCTCGTATGAATTGTATTGGTATGGTTGTGGCAATAGCTTTTTTTGATCATAGGACTCCTGCCAAATACTATAGTAATAGTAGATTTTTTTCGGTTTTTCCAAAAACATTTTCTGACAATTTTGAATTATTTTAGCTAAAAGTGTTGTTTTCCCCGACATTGAGGGACAAGACAGAAACGATATGAAGGGTTTTTTACATTGATACATGTTGTTATTGCTGCTGCTGTTGATAACAGTCGGATTACAACTAACTGTAAATCATACGTGTCCAATGAATAGGTAGTAGTAGTAATAATTTACCCATAGATCTATCTAGTACGTCGTTAACAACAAAAAAACAATATTTCATGGTCATTTATTTGCAACATGTAAACTCTATTTGTTCAACATGAACAATGATAAAAATGACACTTTATGTACAACACTTATAAAAAAAACACTTTTGGTCCATCAACATGAAGAGCAAGAACAACAACACTTATTGTCTTAAAAACACTTTTTGTCAAACAAGAACACTTTATGTACATTAGCACAGAGTAACACACTTTTCTGTACAAGAACAACACTTTTTTGTACAACAAAAAAACACTTGAAAACAACAGAAAAAAACTTGGAACATGAACTAGCACAGTTGAACAATATGAATTTAAAAGTGGGGCCCCCCCACCCCCCTCCGGGACCGCGGGGCCGAAGGCCAACCACGGGCGGGACCCCCCACCCCCCGGGAGCTGCGGGTGGGACCCCCCACCCCCCGGGGCCGGCCGCGGGAAGGGCCCCCACCCCCTGGGAGCCGCGATGGAAAAAAACAGTACAATAGTTGTCGTCACTGCGGCAGGTTAGGTTGGGTTAGTTGAGGTTGGGTTGGTTAATTATGAAAGGGTTAGAGCATTTAATTTATAAAAGGTTGGTGGTTAGTTGGTTAGGTTAATTTATCCAGACCAAGTTGATTGCGATAGTCTATGCATTCAACTTGGTCTGAAATACGGTAGTGGCCATGTGGTAGCACACTCACACCATTCTCGAGCACACAGACTTTGTCAGATATACATGACATTGCATTTTTTTCCATTCTTACAGTATAATTTCTATGCTGTAGAGAGCGAATTGCAAGCACTTGTGCTCTCGGCACTAGGCTACTTTCTACATAGTCTCTGTACACGCTCATGTTAAAATTGCTCTATACAAAATGTGTAGGAACCCTTTTACACGCCTGCTTTTCATCCCCAAAATTTGTTTCAACGCAATAAACTTTGGGACCTGGGAACATCCCCCTGGATATCAAATCACTCCCCGTCTCTGATTTTAACATTAATGGTTGGTTGGGGGCTTGACGTTTCACCAACTCGGGGTAGAGGGACGGATTCCAATTGGTGAAATCCATCCGCAAGCTGATGTGTTCCCCCTTTTCTAGATCACCCAACAAATGCTTGGTTTTTACCTTTAGCAGCAGAGAATCTGTATCCGCATATTACCATTGAACCTCCCCCTCTCGTGGCCTGAACATTTGGAAAAATTTTTAAAAAAACGACAAAATGAGCGTATTGGAAATTTCTAGTAATAACCTGCCTCCTACTAGACTCTTGTTTAGCACCACATTTCTCTTTAGCATCTGCAGAAGAACAGTGCTAGCCTCTATGCTTGTGACTGATGTGTAATTAGGGTCGGAACTAATTCTTGCACACTCTAGAGGGTCAGTCACGACGTCGCAGCGAGATCTTTTATGTACGCTTTCACACATTTTGCCAAAAGCTGAATTTAGAATGAGTTTGTACATTTCCTTCTCTACTCTGGAGTTTTCCCTAGAGCATTTATCGACAAGTGTCGATAAACGTTTTTAAATATGCTTTCTGATTGAACTGCAGGACCCTATGTATTTTGGTGATTTTGAAACCATCGTTCACCATCCAGTACAAAAGCACATGGTGAACAACGATATTCTCCTTAGGGTCCAAATCAGCAATCAGTTTTTGCTTAGAGGGGGTCCAGTGCATCCCCATATCCTCAACCAATGATCGATTCAAGGGGCTCAATGAGTCCCTGCTCACGGGTTGATTGATACAGGGAAAAACAAAATCTCTGACTGAATCGTGAAGCGCCAGTGGAATGTGCCCATCAATTTCAAAGAACCATCCTTGTGGCCCATTGTCCAGACGGTGTTAATGTCGGAGAACTCACAAGGATTCTCAAGCCATTGATAATTCCCACACGGCAAAGAGTAGTGAGACATTGCCGAGGGCTACAATGAGTTCATGTCCAAGAACACTGCATTTGACTTTGCACCGGTGCTGTTTTGTCCGCTCGGATCGGTTGACAAGACTCGGTCCACATGAAAAACATACCCACCCCTCATTGAGCGCTCTACAAAAAGGTGCTGATCTACATCGGTGATTAGGCCTATTTCCTCCCTACTAATTTTTAAAATCAAATCCATCACTAAATGTGGTGTAGAAAAATAGTAGCCTATATCTAACCCGAGCTCTGTATAGATTTGATCTGTGTTCTTACAGACTATATCCAACAGAGTTAAAACATCACTGGTCAAGTACAGTCTACAATAATCCCACCAATTTTTACAATTCCCCTTAGCCCACACCTTCTTGGCAAACTCATAGTCCTCGGCTTTGCATTCACTACTGGTGAGCGAATTGTAAAAAGCTTCAATTGGAAGTAGTTTCACCTCGTTTAAGCGAGCGCCAGAACAGTAATAGTCGTATGCGTATACACCTTTGCAGGTCAACAGGTCATACATTTCACTGTCTGGAAAGTGCTGTTTAAGCAAGGGAAAGCTATCAAAATTGTCGTTTTTCTGCACTTGAATCAATTGACTCAATGCCTTGGGAAAAAAACTAAAGGAATCTAAAAACCTGATTTTATTCCAACACGTATGTTCATTATTTACTACCTGCCATTTCAGCTCGAGAAGCAACAACTTCTCGGCCGATTTGGGAATAATTTTATAGGTAAATGAATTATTTACCCATGGACTATCTACTCCCCCTCCCTCCCTGTGCATACGTGCCAGTGCCGGTAAAATAAATTTTAAATCATAATTTGAGTTGTGGATAAAAACAGGGATAAAAAACTGCTGGCTAACATTTAAGTTACACGATTGATGCGCAACCCCTCTAAAATTACTACTCCCAGAGGATATTTCCTGCCACAAGTGATTATGATCTCTGAATTTCCCCCGCCCCCTTCTAGTCCCTTTAGTCCCCTTTCCCCCCTCTACAAACTCCCCCTTACAAACCCAACATATTTTTTGATTTTTAATTCGCGAGACGATCCTCTGCAGACAACACCGTAGGATAATGGGTATTTCTCAAAGGAGAAATAGCATCATTAGATGTGCCAATTAATTTAGTCAGTGCCTTGATCATGCACTCCCCCTCATCCAATGTTTCTACTATTTCTAACAACCGCATGGTGTTAGAACTGTCTCTTTGCGCATGGGCATAGGACACTGCAATAGCTTGATGTTCTTTGATTCGGTTTGGAAATCGAGGATCGTTCACCTCCACCAGCTTAGCTTCACAGTCCAAAGATATTTTGTTGCACTGGAGGAGGGTGTTTTGAAAATTTTTGAAGCGTAAAATGGCCCTATCCCCTGAAACCGTTTCCACTGTCTCGTAGCCATGCCGTTTACAGTGCCTCATGTAATTTACAGCTTTAATTCAGTCCAAAATCGAGAGAGGCAAATTGGACAGTAGAAACGTGTTCCCCTAGTCTTACCCTCCCCCAGAACTCTACTGATATCTGTAGTAGGGTTAAAATGGCCAATTGAATGGGCAAAGTCACTAGATGGTGGTGTATACAAAAACCAAACCCAGTGTTTGACCAAATCAATTGACGGGCCCCTTACAGGGAAAACCACCCCCTTGTTTTTTGAACCAACCCCATCTTCAAATTCAGTTACATACTGAACCACAGTAACGCTGATATTTAAATGGGCATTAGCCCTTTCAAAAATATCAATGGATCTTAGCGCTACTAGGTATTTTCCTTCTAAACAAGTGAAATCTACACTGGGGAAATTGGACCCTTCCTTCCCATGTACAGCCCAATCGTCTAAATTCGTCTTGGTAGTGTCACGTGCTAGAGGCTCGAATGCTGATATGAGGAAAGCTTACTTGAAATATTTTTGATCTGTTTCAAAACAGATCCGCTGGACACCTTTACATCCTTTTAAATCTGGATTATATTTTAAAACTGTACCCTCATCCCTATGCCCCCCTCTTAAAATAAAATCTTTCTTAAATTTACAAATATTAACGCTTAAATTTTCAACATAAAGAACTACAGAGCCGCTCCCATTTTCGTTAAAGTTCTCAAGATGCGCAATTATATGACCTACCCACTCACAAAAAACATCCTCAAAATTTTCTAAATTTGGATAGATCAAACCCATCTCGGAGTGTATATAATGATGGTAAACTTCACTTTTCCCCTCATTTAAATAAAACATCTTTAAAACAATTGAAACCTTAATTGAATCCCTCCCCCCGCCCCATAATTGAATTTGGTTCTCCAGTAGTGCACGAATTTTATCTACATAGTCATGCACAATATCTATGGGATCAAACACAAATTTTCCCCCATAAGTGAATTAAAGGGATCCCCAAAAGTCGCAGTGTAGACAACTATAGTATTTAAAATCGAGTTTGACAGCTGAAAGTCAGGAAATGTTGATAATTGGACATTACCCCCTCCCCCTCTTGTATATTGTCACTACCCCTTCCCCCACATTGTTCAACAATAGGGCTATGGGAAAGAATTTCATTTGTTTGAACTATGTTCATGTAGTCAGTGGGGGGAGTGTTCCCAGTTAATTCATTTGTAAAATCGTCCAAAAGCTGCAAGGTGTTTTGACTCAAGTCCCCCTGCCCAACTGTGCTATTATCTACATTTAAAAGAAAATCATTTAAAAAATCATAAATATTATCAGGTATTTCATTAACGATACCACTCCATGGTGAATTGTTAGGGAGCTCCACCAGTGCGTCCTCTCCTCTAACTAATGAGGACGGCAACATGGAATAAGGGAGCAATGGTCCAACCTATAAATGAAAAATAGCTTATTTTCAAAGTGTTCAAATCGCCCCTACTGTTATTAAAATTTGGATTATTATTTAAAATGCGATTAGTAGCATTTAATTCACTACTCAATCGATATTCTGATTGTTCCAATTTCCAACTTAACATAAGGTATTTACAATCTAAAACGCTTTACATAGAAGGCAATTTAATTTTGTTCAAACAACTCCACCCCTCCCAATTTCCAGTATTTAATGCCCCCCCCCCTCCGAGCCAACCCAGCGGGCCACCGTGGCGCTTCCCCCGGCGCTTCCCGGGCGCCATAGCGCTTCCCGGGCTCCGCGGCTCCCAGCCGTTTACATAATGTCCAAAAAAAAATATTGTTAGACCATAAGTCGTTTCTCTAATTCTCTACAGGTTGTGAACTCATTAGCTTAATTATTGTAAGCCGCGTATGTTCTGTTCCAAGACTGTTCAGCAGGAAAATACAATTAAATGGGAACCGTTAACTCTTATTGAATGCTAAGCCCCTAAAATCTTGGCAAGTTGTAAGGTTGAAAGCTGTCAAAAATATTACGCAAATTAGAATCCATATGTGCAAAGAGATAAATGGGATAATCTCTGTCCTTCCCTTAAAACTATAATATTCAATTGCGAATAATAGCATTTTTAGTTTCAAATGGTGAGATAGCAGTAAACTAGAAATTAACTAAAAATATAATTAAGAGATAGTGAAGAGATAGCAACAGTGGGGACATAGCAAATAGCAAAGATTAGAAAAAGAGCGTGGTTTCTTTGACAATCAAAAAAAATTACTTCATATTTAGATATCTCCGAGGGAGGGGGAGCATAGAATTTTAAAAAAATAGCTGGGTGTGGGGGATAAATATTTTAATATCTCTGAGATACACTTTTACAGTGTTGAAAAATAGTGAAAAGAAAAGACTAAAAAAAACATTGGAAGAAATAGATATATATTTCTATAACTAGAGGTAAAAAAATGCTCACATTTGCAAATCCCAGCTGCACTTGTGTGCCACATGGTCCGGGTAGTGCGTGTTGGAGAATGGACAGTGGGGAAAAATCACGCTCGTGTGTAGACAAGAAAGGTCTTGACAACTCGGCCTACGTATGTTGGTGGGCACGCTCACAATCATTAATAAGCGGTTCTGCGGCATTGACCGCAGCCATGCACTCTCTGGGTGGTTGTCAGCCTGGCTGTATTGCTGCCTGCACAGATGAAGCTTGGGAAGGCAGTGTAGAGCTAGCAGGGCATCGGAGAGTGGCCATATTGTATAACTGATGCTCTTACAGGGACTGCCTCACCCTCTCTTGCTCTCTTAGATGGAGGGGGCACATATTCTTCACAATTTGCCTTAAAGAAGAGAAAAAAGTTAGCATGGGAAATAATTTCCCCCTTTTTTTTACAGAAGGAACATTAGTATCCCCAACCCCACTAACCATAATTTTGTCTAGAAAAGCATTTATCGCAAAGAAGCCCCCTCCCCAGCATTTTCAGTAAAGCAAAAAGTAAAAATATACTAAACTCAGAAATCAAATGCTATTTTAATTAATTAAAAAAGCTTATTCATAGACATCCCAGCCCCTTACTTTCCACGCAAAGAAACACTTTGTTTTCATTTTACAATGATGGCGATAGAATTGAGGCATGTCCCCCTCCCTCTTTTTCACCAATGTCCTAAATATATTGTTAGTAATTATTTTGAAAATAACTCGTTTCACTTCTCCAAATAGAGATTGCGTAGGCCTGCGCTTAATTATTGCAATTGTCTGAAAAATCGTTATAATTTGACTGGAAAAACAATCCTTTTTCTTAGTGAAATCTTTTGCTTAAGTCGCTAGCGTATACGATTAACAAGCACGAAGTACAATTTTGGGGTCTCAGCTAATCATCAACTGTCCAAATCATTGCGGAAATGTTTTTAAGTCATGTAAGCGGCGGTGGCTTAAATGGAAACGGTATATTAATAGCTAAGGGATTGAAAGAAGTTGAATGTCACTTTTTTGATAGGCTTACAGAAAGAATAAATTTATTAAAAACATAATTATTTCTATTGGAAGAATTATACTTGTAAAAACAGTGGAGGGTTTGGGGGGGGTTTAGGTAGTAAAAAGAACATATTTTATGTTTTCTATCGAGTATAAAGATAGCATGGTGGAGTTTTTTTTTGGGGGGGGGACTTAGATATACTGGAGGGTGACCAACGAAAGTAATTTTATTTTGAAAATAAAAATGTACTAAACCAGAACTCACATTGCTAATTGTGGCTGCCAAGGCTTCAAGCTCATCAATAATATTTAGTGTTATATCCATTGTGTCACAATACTTTCTGATAATTTAATCACAATGCATGTCCGTTATATACGAAATCTCAAGGGCTAATTGGTATGCAACGGGAAAATCATATGTAAGCGAGCCTCCGATTGGTCTAGAAGGAGATGTAACCGAGTCTCTGATTGGCTTAGAAGGAAACACGTGATCCTGTTTCCTATTCCTGGATCTTAACATTTGCCCCTAGCGTGCACTTGGCCAAAACAACAAAGAAGCCATATTTGTTTCTTAATTCCCCTTTCGTAAATCAATACATTCTCCCCACCGATTATGTAAATCAAGTTCTCGGAAATTCACTTCCCCCTCGAGTCCTAGATCAATACATTGCCCCTAGCGATTATGTAAATCACCCCTCATGTCATTACACGTGGCCAAACAACAACGACAACAATAGATCGATAATCCTTGAATAAATTATGTCCTGTCAGTATTCTATGCCCATATATGGACTCCCGTCACGAGCTCAGGAGGCCTTTCTACTCAAGAATTTGGAAATGAGATTGTTACAGCATAAAGCTTCTATTTCTTGGGCTTTAAAGCAAGATTATAAGTCTGAAAAATCACTTTCAGAACATATTTTCAATTTTCCAGATCATTTTATATTGTTCGATATGTCTCTTTGATTTCTAGGGATCGGGTTTTAAAGCAAAATTTTCGTGAAAATCTTATTTAAGAACATTGCCTTAAATCCTGACACAGGTGAAATTGGGCTAAATTCTATTTACGATAAATTATTATAATCTGACGGACTAAAGTTCAATTCACCTAATCTAGTTGACCTCTGTCCAAGTGTTATATCATTGAACGCTAATGAATCGAATCCACGAAGGTCAAAGAGGCTAGCTTCCGCCTTTACTTTGAAAAGAATTAGAGAATTAAACAATACGTAGTTTTATTTTAATTTTTATATAAACTATTGTTTTAAGTTGTTTTAGTTTAGTTTTACTACTGATGACGGTCACTGCATATGTGACTGAAATATCTGATATTTTTTGTGAATTTCTATTACTGTTATCATCATCACTGTCTATTAAAGGGATTTTATCCCTATTTGAACTTTTATTTATTATCATAAAAAGGCAGTGTGGTCTCCGAAATTATCTACAAACTCCAACTACTATTCACAACTTATTCTTTTGATTCACATGTCTAAGCTTCGACGTTCTCCTCATCGTTATAGCTTTCAATTCTTGGAGAGTTAGAACATGCTGTTTCTGTGCACGATTTACACGCTGCTGTGCAAGCTAAGCCGTTTTTAAGGCAGCTACATCTCGTTGAGATACATTCCAGTTGACAGGAACACTTTACTATTTTCAGAAGCAGACAGCGGGGCTGGTGGGACGTCAGTAGCCAATGGATACAAGAAGTCATCTTTATTTTTCCAACCCTATTCCTCGGCTTTAAGTTTATAATCAGGATTTCTACTCCATACCTGAACTTGGTAGAAAACCCTGTAACTGTGAAATTTAGCCGCATCAGTAGTTGGTGGTAACTGTTCTGGGTGGAGGAGCGTGGTATAAGTAGTCACTTTCTTCTTAAAAACTACCCTGCAGAGTTCATGAAAATTTTCCCCTTTTGATGAGCCATATATCATGAGCAGGGCGTCTTCACCAGCAACCCTTACTCCCTCCTTGGAAACTGACTTCAGCATGAAAAGTGCAGCTGATATACAGAAATCGGCATCTGCCATTAGCGTCTTCAGAGCAAGGCCTTTTCCCAGACTTTGGATCCGTGAAGTAGAGTCGCAGCTTAAGATGGCTTGAGCAAACATAATTAGATGGTATGTCTCTTGGCCCAGCTGTTCTTTCAACTTGGGTATATCCCATATTCTAGGAGCTTTGTTTGACTTTGGCTCAGGCGCAAAGAATAGTTTCTCGCTTGATAGGTCACCATGATAACACAATAGAACCAAAAGATCATTATAGTCTCCAATGCCGACAGTGTCGTAATACCGGGAAGAATCAACAGCAGTTTGGACAATTGGGAAGCTGCATCACCTGGTAGATGTATAGATAGATAGATTCTATTTCATACAAATATAAACAACACAAATAATTAAATACAAAAGCCATATATAAAGCCAACAGGGAGCTAAGCTCGAAAGGAAGGCTAACAATTATTACAATGAGTTCAGGTACACCAAAAATAAAGGTAAAGAAGATAAACCCAAAAAAAATCCTAACAAATAGAAGAAGAAGGACAAAGGAGGCTACCCTAGCATGGCAAAATCTAAAAATAATACTAAGAAACAAATTATCAAAAAGAATCACCCCATCATCCAATTTCAATCATATATAACCAAAGGGATTCTATACGCTCCAAAACGAGCCAACAAAGAAGTGAGTGAGCGAATAAGGGTAACAAGAATTTGTGATTCATAAAAATAACTCGCCGGAGACTGAATATCATAATGCCAAAGCGATAATTGCAAATCCCTAAGTTGATTAAGGTTTAATATATGAAGAAATAAAAATAAAGTTTTTATTTCGGAAAGATTTTGAAGTCGTGCAGGACGATGAAAGAAATTATCAAGGATTCTTACGGCTTTATTTTGCAATATCTGGAGGGGGTTAAAATGATTAGGAAATGTATTTAGGTAAATAATGGGACAATATCTTAGGTATGACTCTATTAAAGAATGATAAGGAATTTTAATAATTGAAAAAGGACAAACATACTTTAATCGATGTAAACATCCTAAATTTTGGGCTAATTTTATACTGAGATGGTCAGAATGACTACGAAAACATAAAAGCTCATCAAGAATAATCCCCAAATATCTATATGTCTTAACCCGTCTAATTCTACACCCATAAACAACTAACTCATCAATCCCAACTTTGGCAACTCCTTGCTTAGATATCCCAATAACCATAAATTCTGTCTTAGACAAATTGAGAACTAGACGAATACAAGAAAACCACTGGATAACTGAATTTATTTCAGACGCCATATTCTCGATCAATAATGAAGGGATTTTAGCTTCAATAGATACCACTGTATTATCTGCAAACATAAGTGCTAGGCTATCCTTATAGGATAGACAATTAGAAAGATCATTTATATACGTCATAAAAGCATTAAAAGCCATATCACAACTTAAAAAGAAAGCTTCTTGTGGAAAGATAAGGTGAGCACACTACACATCATTAATGGAAGTTATCTATTGGTGCGTCACCTCAGCCTTCTCATGCAAATGATATTTGTTACAGGTATTGTTCCTTCCTCGTTCTGCATTGATGATCTGAATCCGATTCCCAAAAAAGAAAAATCTGAGCTCTACTGTTCTTCTTTCCGTTCTATCACTGTCTCTAATGCGATATACGTACTTTTTTAACTCCTTTTTCTGGATGAGTTAAGACAGAAATGTTACGTTCCCCCATATCAGCTCGGTTTTCAGGCTAATCTTGGCTGTTCTCATGCTCTTACAGCAGTTTTTACTGCCCTTGCCAGTAGAAAGGCCTCAGTAGGTCCCACGACTCACCCCTGCTGCCACCTACAACTTTTTTAGATAATTTCTGCATTTTTTAATGGTTCGTTGTCAGTGAGAATGAAAAAACAGGATTTTTCTCACTTTTATGGATGTTTCATGGACGGTTACGTGTTTTGGTCAATTTATTTGTTTTTTTTCATGGATGTCAACATCAATTTATGTCTGTTTTATGGTTTTGTCAGTGAGAATGAAAAAACAGGATTTTTCTCACTTGAAAAAACAGGAATTTTCTCACTTTTATGGATGTTTCTTGGATGGTTATGTGTGTTGGTCAATTTATTTGATGTTTTTCATGGATATCAACATCAATTTATGTCTGTTTTATGGTTTTTGTCAGTAAGAATGAAAAAACAGGAATTTTCTCACTTTTATGGATGTTTTCTGGATTATTGAGTCTAACGGGGACAGAGTCAATGACCTCTTCTTTCAAGATCTTGTCGTTGTTGTCGTTGTTTTGGCCAAGTGCACGCTAGGGGCAAATGTCAAGGTGTCCAGGAATAGGAAACAGTTAGATCACGTGTTTCCTTCTCAGCCAATCAGCGAGTCGGTTACATCTCTTTTCTCAGCCATTCAGTGGCTTGCTTACACATTGTTTTCCCCGTTACATAACAATTCACCCTTGAGATTTCGTATATAACGGACATGCATTGTGATTAAATTATCAGAAAGTTTTGTGACACAGTTGAAAGAACAAGAAGGAATATTATTTATGAGCTTGAAGCCTTGGCAGCCACAATTAGCAATGTGAGTACACTTTCATTTTTTATTTTCAAAATAAAATTATTTTCCTTGATCACCCTCCAGTATATTTAGGTAAGTACCCCCTCCCCCACAAACCTAACCACCAAGCAATCTTTATACTCACTAGAAAACATAAAATATGTTCTTTTTACCACATAAACCTAACCCCCCCCCACTGTTTTACAATGATAATTCTCGCAATAGAAATAATTCTCTTTTTTGATAAATTTATTCTTTCTGTAAGCCTATCAAAAAGTGACATTCAACTTCTGTCTATCCCTTAGCTAATAATATACCGTTTCCATTTAAGCCGCCGTCGCTTACTTGACTTAAAAACATTTTTCTGCAATGATTTAAACAGGTGATACCCCACAATTGTACTTCCTTCTTGTTAATCCTTTACGTTAGCGACTTAACCAAAAGGTTTCAGTGATAAAAAGGATTTGTTTCTCTCTTTCTCAAATTAAAGATATTGCTGTTTATTAAGCTTGTGGATTTGTAACCTGTATTTTTGGAGGAGTGAAACGGGATTATTTCCAAAAATAATTACTAAAAATATTTTTATGACATTGCTGAAAAGAGGGGAAGGGGGACATGCCTCAATTCTATCACCATTATTGTAAAATGAAAAAAAAGTGTTTTCTTTGCATGAAAAGTAAGGGGCTGGGATGTCTATGAATAAGCTTTTTTAATTAATTAAAATAGCATTTGATTTCTGAGTTTAGTATATTTTTACTTTTTGCTTTACTGAAAATGCTGGCGTAGGGGGGATTTCTTAGTGATAAATGCTTTTCTAGACAAAATTATGGTTAGTGGGGATGGGGGTACTAATTTTCCTTCTGTAAAAAAGGGGGGAAATTATTTCGATACTAACTTTTTTCTCTTCTTTTAAGGCAAATTGTGAAGAATGCCCGCCGCCTCCCAGTAAGAGAGCAAGAGGTAATAATGCAGCCCCAGCAGAAGGCGACAGTTGTCCAATATGGTCGCTGGCTGAAGCCTTTTAAACAAGTGTTGCCTGCCCAAGCCGCAGCCCAATCTGCGCAGGATTGTGACATCGCTTGCCCATCCGCTCTCCGTGAACCTCTAATAGCTGCCACACCAACGCTAGGTCAGGAGGTCGCCCTCCAGCATGCTATGCCAGGTCCATCTGGCACCCAATTCAGCCAGGATTTGTGAATGTGAGCATTTTTTCTTACATATCTTATATAAATATCTAAAAACAAAACTATTTTTCAATCTAATATAAACTTGTCTCAGAGATACTAAAATATTAACCCGCGTCCCAACCATGGTATTAAATTTATCTTCTCCCCCCCTCCCTGAGATATATCTAACTATAATTTTTTTTGTTTTTGCTTGTCAACCTACTCTTTTTTTCATATTTACTCTGTTTCTCCCACACTAGATAATAAACTATTGCTATCTCTCATAATAATATTTTTAAATAGTTTATATTCAATTACTGTTAGAGAGTCTTTTTCCCTTTTTTTCAAAGCTGATTATTTCATACATTTTTTTTCCATATTTTTTCTTTTCGCTTTTGTCAACACTGTAAAATTATGTCATAGATTTTAAAAGATTTTTTTCCTCCCCACTCAATTTGAAGGCTGTGAGAATTTACCTCTAGTTATAGAAATATCTACCTATTTCTTCCAACTTTTTTAGGCCTTTTCTTTTCACCATTTTCGAACACAGTAAAAGTGTATCTCAGAGATATTAAAAGATTTTTCTCCCCAAAGAAAATATAATGTTCTCCCTTTTGAATCATGTCAAGTGCGTGCATTCACCCTGCTAAATTAGATTAGTGAAGCCAAAAAAGGCACTATATTCTGGTCATAGTAAGGCTAGGTAATTTCTATTGCGATGTAAACGAAAGGTTAATCTTGCCTCTACAAATTTCAAAAAAAAACACCTTTCTATCGGAATGAGCTGTGTATCATGACAGGAGATGGCTATCCATTTCAAATCATGTTTTTTTTTTGTTTTTTTTTTCCAAAGCAGATAAAGAGTATTAATATGAAATTTTATTTGGAGGGATTGTTTGAACAAAATCAAAACCTACTATGTTACGTTTTAGATTGTAAATTTCTTATATTAAGGTTGGGGGCCCGGGAAGTACCGGTGAGCCCGAGAAGCGCCGAGGTAAGCGCCTCAGGAAGCGCCTCGGGATGCGCTGCGGTGGTCCGTTGCGGTGGTCCGCGGCCGTGGTCCGCTGGGCCGGCTCGGAGGGGGGGTGGAATTAAATAGTGGAAATTGGGAGGGGTGGAGTTGTTTGACCAAAATCAAATTGTCAATTCTATGCAATGTGTTTTAGATCGTAAATATCTTATATTAAGTTGGAAATTGGAACTTTCAGAATATTGATAGTTGTGGGGAACAGTGAATTAACCAGATGCTACTATGTGCATACTGCTACTACTACTACTACTACTAAGCACGTTTTAAATAATACGTAAATAATAATCCAAATTTTAAACAGTAGGGGTGATTTGAACACTTTGAAAATAAGCTATTTTTCATTTATAGGATAATGGGACCATTGGTCCCATACTCGTCGTCATCACTCATCATCATCCTCATCAGTTGGAGAAGGAGAGGACGCACCGGTGAAGCTCCCTAACAATTCACCATGGAGTGGTATCGTTAATGAGCAAATACCTTTTAATATTGATGATTTTTTAAATGATTTTCTTTTCAATGTAGATAATAGCACAGTTGAGCAGGGGGACTTGAGTCAAAATACACTACAGCTTTTGGACGATTTTACAAACGAATTAACTGGGAATCCTCTAGCCCCCACTGATTACATGAACATAGTTCAAACAAATGAAATTGTTTCCCATAGCCCCATTGCTGAACAATGTGGGGGAGGGAGTGGTGACAATATACAAGAGGGGGAGGGGGGTAATGTCTAATTTACACCATTTCCCGAATTTCAGCTGTCCAACACAATTTTAAATGCAATAGTTGTCTACACTGCGACTTTTGGGGATCCATTTAATTCGCTTTTGTGTGGTAATTTTGTGTTTGACCCCGTAGAAATTGTGCATGACTATGTAGATAAAATTCGTGCACTGCTGGAGAACCAAATTCAATTATGGGGTGGGGGAAGGGATTCAATTAAGGTTTCTATTGTTTTAAAGGTATTTTATTTAAATGAGGGGAAAAGTGAAGTTTATTATCATTATGTACACTCCGAGATGCGCGTGATTTATCCAAATCTAGAAAATTTTGAGAGTGTATTTTGCGAGTGGGTAGGTCAAATTATTGCGCATCTTGAGAACTTTAATGAAAATGAGAGCGGCTCTGTAGTTCTTTATTTTGAAAATTTAAGTGTGAATATCTGTAAATTTAAGAAAGATTTTATTTTAAGAGGGGGGGCAGGTGGGGGATATGATAGGGATATCGTTTTAAAATAAAATCTTAATTTAGTAGGCTGTCGTGGCGTCCAGAAGATCTGTTTCGAAACTGATCATAAATGTTCCAAGTTCGCTCTCCTCATATCAGCATTTCAGCCTCTAACAGATGACCCTACCATGACGATTTTAGACTATTGGGCTGTACATGGGAAGGAAGGGTCCAATTTCCCAATTGTAGATATTTCTTGTTTAGAGGGAAAATACCCAGTAACGCAAAGATCTATTGATATTTTTGAAAGGGTTAATACCCATTTAAATATCGGCGCTACTGTGGTTCAGTATGAAACTGAATATGAAGATGTGTTTCGTTCAAAAAAGAAGGGGGTGGTTTTCCCAGTAAGAGGCCCGTCAATTGAATTAGTCAAACACTGGGTTTGGTTGTTGCATACACCGACCTAGTGACCTTGCCAATTCAAGTGGCCATTTTAACCCGATCACAGACATCAGTAGAGTTCTGGGGGAGGGTAAGAATAAGGGGGTACGTTTCTACTGTTCAACAGGCCTCTCTAGATCTTGGACTGAATTAAAGTTGCAAAATCATATGAAGCATTGTAGTCGGCATGGCTACCAGACAGTGGAAACGGTTTCAGGGGATAGGGCCATTTTACGTTTTAAAAATTTTCAAAACACCCTCCTCCAGTGCAACAAAATATCTTTGGATTGTGAAGCTAAGCTGGTGGAGGTGAATGATCCTCGATTTCCAAACCGAATCAAAGAACATCAAGCTATTTCAGTGTCGTATGCCCATGCACAAAGAGACAGTTCTAACACCATGCGGTTGTTAGAAATAGTAGAAACATTGGATGAGGGGGAGTTCATGGTCAAGGCACTGACTAAACCAATTGGCACAGCTAATGGCGCTATTTCTCGTTTGAGAAATACACATTACCCAATGGTGCTGTTTGCAGAGGATCGTCTCGCGATTAAAAATCAAAAAATATGCTGGGTTTGTAAGGGGGAGTTTGTAGAGGGGGATAAGGGGACTAAAGAGAAAAGAGGGGGAGGGGAAAGTCAGGGATAATAATCACTTGTGGCAGGAAATATCATCTGGAGGTAGTAATTTTAGGGGGCTTGCGCATCAATCGTGTAACTTAAATGTTAGCCAGCAGTTTTTTATCCCTATTTCTATCCACAACTGAAATTACGACTTAAAATTTATTTTACCGGCACTGGCACGTATGTACAGGGAGGGAGGGGGAGTAGACAGTCCATGGGTTAATAATTCATTTACCTATAACATTATTCCCAAATCGGCCAAGAAGTTGTTGCTTCTCGAGCTGAAATGGCAGGTAGTAAATAATGGGCATACGTGTTGGAATAAAATCAGGTTTTTAGATTCTTCTAGTTTTTTTCCCAAGGCATTGAGTCAATTGATTCAAGTTCAGAAAAGCGACAATTTTGATAGCTTTCCCTGGCTTAAACAGCACTTTCCAGACAGTGAAATGTATGACCTGTTGACCTGCAAAGGTGTATACACATACGACTATTACTGTTCTGGCGCTCGCTTAAGCGAGGTGAAACTACCTCCAATTGAAGCTTTTTACAATTCACTGACCAGCAGTGAATGCACAGCCGAGGAATATGAGTTTGCCAAGAAGGTGTGGGCTAAGGAGAGTTGTAAAAATGGGTGGGATTATTGTAGACTGTACTTGGCCAGTGACGTTTTAACTCTGTTGGATATAGTCTGCAAGAACACAGATCAAATCTATTCAGAGTTCGGGTTAGATATAGGCTACTATTTTTCCACACCCCATTTGGTGATGGATTTGATTTTAAAAATTAGCAGGGATGAAATATTCTCAATAACAGACATAGATCAGCCTCTTTTTGTACAGTATTCAATGATAAAAGTATATGTTTTTTATTGGGGCCACGTATTGTCAACCGATCTGAGTGACCAAAATAGCAGCATCAGTGCCAAGTCGAATGCAGTGTTTTTGGACCTAACCTCATTTTATCCCTGAGTATTGTCTTACTACTATTTGCTGGATGGGTACAATCAATGGCTTGAGAGACCTTTTGAGTTCCCCAACATTACCACCGTCGAGGACAATGGGCCACAAGGATGGTTCTTTGAAATTGACGGGCACATTCCTCTGGCGCTTCACGATTCAGTCAGAAATTTTTTTTTCCCTGTATCAATCGACCCGTGAGCAGGGACTCATTGAGCCCCTACAATCGATCATTGGTTGAGGATATGGGGATTCACTGGACCCCCTCTAAGCAAAAAGTGATTGCTGATTTGGACCCTAAGGAGAATATCGTTGTTCACCATGTGCTTTTGCATTGGATGGTGAACAATGGTTTCAAGATCACCAAAATACATAGGGTCCTGCAGTTCAATCAGAAACCTCATTTAAAGACGTTTATCGACACTTTTGTCGATAAACGCTCTAGGGCAAACTCCAAGGTAGAGAAGGAAATGTACAAACTCATCCTAAATTCAGCGTTTGGCAAAATGTGTGAAAGCGTACGTAACAGATCTCACTACGACGTTGTGACTGACCCTCAAGAGTGTTCACGAGTTATTGCTGATCCCAATTTTACATTATTTATGAGCATAGAAACTAGCATGATTCTTCTACATATGTGAAAGCAAAGCGTTGCACTTACCAAGAATATAGCGGAAGGTATTTCAGTGCTAGAAATTTCAAAAAAGCTCATGCGGCTGTTTTTTTACAGATTGTTTCAGTTGTCATTGCCCAGGGCGGGGGAGGTTAAAGTATAAAATTGGTATCAAGATTCTGTGCTGTTAAGTGTAAATTGGACCTAAGATTTATTGGGTGATTTAGAAAAGGGGGAACAAATCAGCTCGCGGATGGATTTCACCAACTGGAATCCATCCCTCTATCCCGAGTTGGTGAAACGCCAAGCCCCCAACCAACTATCAATGTTGAAATCCGAGACGGGGACTGATTTGATATCCAGGGGGGTGTTCCCGGGTCCCAAAGTTTATTGCGTTATCACTCATAGTGGGGATAACAAGCAGGCGTGGAAAGGGGTACCTACACATTTTGTAAGGAGCAATATCAACATGAGCGTGTACAGAGACTGTTTATAAAGTAGCCTAGTGTCGAGAGCACAAGTGCTTGCAATTTGCTCTCTACAGTATAGAAATTATACTGTAAGAGTGGAAAAAAATGCAATGTCGTGTATATCTGACAAAGTCTATGTGCTCGAGAATGGTGTGAGTGTCCTGCCTCATGGCCACTACCGTATTTCAGACCGAGTTGAATGCATAGACTATCGCAATCAACTTCGTCTGGATAAATTAACCTAACCAGACTAATCAACTAACCAACTAACCTAACCATCCAACCCGTTCATAAATTAACTAACCACCCAACCCTTTCATAAATTAACCAACCCAACCTAACCACCTTAACCACCACTGACCCAGCCTATCTCAACCACTAACCTGTAGCAGTGATGACAACTATTGTACTGTTTTTTCCACCGTGGCTCCCGGGGGTTGGGGGGCCCTTCCCGCCCACAGCCGGCCCCGCAGCCCTGGGGGGGGGACCCCATTTTTAAATTCATAATGTTCAACTGTGCTAGTTCAATTTTCAAGTGTTTTTTTTTAAGTGTTGTTTTTTTGTTATAAAAAAAGTGTTGTTGTTGTTGTTGTTGTACAGAAAAGTGTGTTACTCTGTGCTAATGTACATAAAGTGTTCATGTTGATGGACAAAAAGTGTTTTTAAGACAATAAGTGTTGTTCTTGCTGTTGATGGACAAAAAGTGTTTTTATTTATGTTGGACATAAAGTGTCTTTTTTATGTTGTTGTTCATGTTCATGTTGAACAAATAGTTTTCATGTTGCCGAAATAAATGACCATGAAATATTGTCAACTGTTCTTGTTGAACATAAAGTGTTATTTTTATGTTGTTGCTCATGTTGAACAAATAGAGTTTTCATGTTGCCGAAATAAATACTGCCATGAAATATTGTTTTTTTGTTGTTGTTCTTGTTAACGTAGATAGATATATGGGAAAATTACTACTACTACTACTACTACTACTTATTCATTGGACACGTATGATTCACAGTTAGTTGTAGTCCAACTGTTGTCAACAGCAGCAGCATGTATCAATTTATAACACCCTTCAGATTGTTTCTGTGTGGGCCATCAATGTCGGGGAAAACAACACTTTTAACTAGAATAATTCAAAATCGCGATAAAATTTTTTCGGAAAAGCCGAAAAATATTGTCTATTTCCATACTATTTGGCAGGAGTCTAGTGATAGAATAAAAGCAAATTTAACGGCCAAACCAATTAAATTAGTACGGGGACATTATATTTTCAATAGTCTTGAACTGGGTTCAGTGCTAATTAGCGACAATCTGGCTGAATCCATTGAACGGTTCTAACAGGAAATGCTGCAGCTGTTCACTGTTTGCTCCCACCATGAGCACATTTCGATAACCCTAGTTCTACACAATCTGTTTCATCAGAGCAAATGTATGCGAACCCTTGCTTTGAATTTCACCATCTTTATTATCTAGCGAGTTATTGGTGATTCTAGCTCGCTAATAACTCTCAAAAAAAAGATATACCCTGGTGCCCAAAAGTTTAGTTTTTCAGCATACACTCGGGCGACTAATAAACCCTATGGTTACATTTTCTTGGATCTTAATCAGAGCACACCCGAGGATCTACGTGTAGTAACCGACATTTTCGACAATGAAATTACAGTATATCTTCCCGTGAACAATAGAAAAGGCTATTAGTTGGCGTTATGACACTGAAGAAACTACACGAACAACGGCATTTATTTTCCGTTTTAAGCACTTCTAAACCTCTGCTTAGGAAGGCCAAACTCAAACATGGTGTTGACAATGATTTCATTAACCTAATATCTGAACTTTGTTTAAAGTTAGCCGAGGGCAATGTTTAACTGCCAGAAGGTGTTAGACAACAGATAAAGCAACATCGTTCCACTGTGCGCGCCTTGGCTTGTAAAAACAAGGGGGAAAAATTTAAAAGAAAACGGCTCCTTCAAGCGGGCGGTAGCTTTTTCAAACTTTTACTGCAAATAATTGCAGGACTTGTACACAGTTTTCTCTAGAGAATGGCAAAACCCTATAAATTTACACCATTTAAACTTGTCCTCTCGCCCGTCGAACATTTTGAAGACAATCTAAGCAAATTCATTAATGATGAGAATATTGCCGATGACAAAAAACTTCTTTTACTTCAAGATGCCTTGTGACGTGGGGACAAGCATAAACCTTATCGTGAGAGACCCATCGTCGCTGTCACCGATCCCTCTTAACAGGAAACATCTCCTCAAGACTCTCCAGCAGCAGTGCATTCAAAGGAGAAAGAATTGAATTCGATTATATTGAAAATTGGAAACCTATTGCCACTGACCTATCGAGAACAGAGTAAAAGAGTATTATCTTATCCCATGTTGGAAACTGGTGATGAACATCAAGTTCAAGTCGACAGCACAGGGAAACGAATTATAATTCAGGGAAAAAGTTATAATCTAGTTGATTTAATTTGCGACATGGTGACGAATTGTAAAGGACTTCTATCATTTGACAATAATCTATACACCTTTCTAAGTGTATCAAACTTCCCCAAAAGTCTTATTGGCAATAAGCAAATTCTAAAGAAACTAAGAGAATATAGTCCTCCAACAATGCCAACACCAACACCACCATTTAAAAAAAAGAAGATTCAATATTTGAAAATACTAGCAGCAGTAGCAGCAGCAATGATTTTACAATACCTGTGACTGCTAGTCAAAAGCAAAAACGAATTGATTCACCCTCCAGTGTGCAAAAGGGGAGTGGACATTACACTATGTGTTTGCGTTCAAAATGGATGAAGTTCTGAAAGGTGTCTATGAAAATATTGGTGAAGCGGGAAGTTTAAGTTCTCCCAAAACGCTTTCTAAAGTTGTCTCCGGTACTACATTGAACAAAGCAAAAGAGTATCTAGAGAATGAACCGAGTTACACACTGTATCGGAATAACAGGCTTCGCGGCAAACAATATCGACAAAGTAAAGCCTTTTTCCCTCTGCATATAATGCAAACAGATCTTTTAACTTTAGATGCACTTCAACAGCATCACAATGCACCGAAGAAATAGGTTCTGGTGGCAATCAGTGTCTTTAGTCGTTATGCATATGTCATCCCAATGCAGTCAAAGAGAGGAGTAGAAGTTGCTCGGGCCATTGAGAGTATTCTTGAACAGGATTCATATATAAAAATTTAATCGGATCGTGGCAGTGAATTTGTTAATCCCCATGTGCAAAAGGTTCTATTGAAATATAATTCAACACTTTATCATAGTCACAGCCCGATAAAAGCTGCATTGGCTGGACGATTAATAAGAACGATTCGTCTATTAATTTCAAGATATTGTACCCGTAAAAATACACCGAGTTTTATTCATGATTTATATATAACCATGTAGATAAGCAATCATTAATCTCATTGATCTTTATCCAAGCCAAGCCATTATGAAGTTCAATAGAATGACAATGTATTTGATGATTTTCTAAGGCAATACACCAATGGTAAAAAAGAAAAAAAAATGTGAAGAAGAAACTCAATGTTGGTGATACTGTTCGAATTAATATAACCACCAATATTTTTGAAAAAGGGAATTATTTATCGAGCACCGACCTTTTTAAAGTGTCCAAAATCTTGGACACTGAACCAACGACATATCGACTGCGAGACACCAAAGATGATGAGATTCTCGGCGGTTTTTATGAATATGAACTGCAAAAAGTTAGAAACACTAGTGAAATTTATCAAATTGAAAAGATATTAAAGAGTCATACTCGTAGGGGCAAGAGACAGTTGCTTGTTCGCTGGCTAGGATACAACTCTGATTTTGATTCTTGGGTCAGTGTTGAAGATATTGACAATACCCAATGATTTTTATGTGAATTTCATGTCCAATGTTTCTGATCCTCTCTACAATGACTTGAATAGAACAAGTGATTTTTGGACGAAACTCTCCCCCACCATCAAATTCGACGACGGAAAGTATGAAGTGGCTTTTGTCGACTGTATTCTCAATAATACCTATGACATTCTGAGAAAAGATCGTAAATATGAAATAAAAATTAGACCCTATGATTGGCCGCCACCATCATCAAGTGATCAAAAACAAATTCAAAAAATCAATTCGATGTATTACCCATATGTTGAATTACCCTACGATGAACTTACCTGTATGAACGATTTATGTCGTTCTATTAATAAGAGAATTTTCTGCTCGTAAAAAGGAAGCTTTTCATTTCGACTATTCAATGGAGGAGGGTAAAATCTACATTAGTTCACCTATTGCCAGTGAAAAGGTTATTCTCAATGATAACCTAAAGGATGTTCTTGGCTTTAAGCTCAATATAATCAATGGTAAGAGTGCCGGAAACACTAATTTCATTTTTGCTGACTACCCGCCTGCCTTCTCCACAGACACTTGTATATTTCTCTACGCTTCATTTGTGGAAACATCTCGGGTTGGTAATTCAAATGTTCCCCTCCTAAGAGTTCTTGAACAAAACACCCAATGCTAGAATGTTGATCACTACGCTCTATAGCGTTGCCAATGGATCTTTGAAAAAACTCTCGGGTAGTCAAATTGTCTGATGGACCAAAAATTCGTCTGGGATAACTTTCTTGCAATATCGATACGATTGAACGGAAGAACTTGTCATTTTCAGTGTGGCGATCAACAGCAAGGCGTCTAATAGAAAAGTGGCATCTACTTGCGCCCACGTTAACAATTGTATTAATACTCTTGGACAATGATACCAGGGCAGTGGAATGGACTATTAAAAGGGTCTCTCGTCAACGTTTGGCTATGGTCTAGGCAGTTGGTTTGCTAAGCTGTTTCGCTCTTCACTACCACTGGCTAGAAAATATCTTGTACTGGCTGCGACAGATTTTGCATCTTCTACACTATACGATTGGGGCTCTGGCAAGGATTTTAAGAAAAGTGCTACGTAAAATCTTAGGTCCAGTGTTTGAACCCTTGGCGAGAGATTAAACCAAAATGGTAAAGGCTTAAAAAGGTCAAGAAACAATGCATCTCTCATCAGTCTCCACCCAGGTTGAAAACGAAAGACATCACCCCTCATGTCAAAGAAAAGAAGGAAAAAGCCGACACGTACTGTAAACAGAAGAAGAAGCCCCAGGAAGAAAATTGTTAGATCGAAACTAGATTTCTTCACCTAAGATTTCCTACCTGCTACATAAAGATTCTCAACCTTCAATCACCACCTCATTGAATCTATTCAGTGCAGAAAATGTTGATGTGAGTGTCAAGCATGGATACTATGAACAATTTTATCCACAGCAACCCCTCTCCGATAATATTCACTTTCAAATTTATTCCAATGAAGACTACTTTATAGACATGTCTTCAACATTTATAGATTTACAAATGAAAGTCCGGAAAACCAATAATACAATGCCAATTCGGGCCGATTGAATATCCTATGAAAATTGTATATTACATAATTTATTTCGTCAAATCAGTATCTACATCAATTGCACTCTGGTCAGCACAAGCAACAATCTCTCAAATTATACTAGCTATATGCACTTCATGCTGATGACACCCAAGTCATACAAGGAATTGAGAGGCACCTCCAATGGATATGAATATATTACTAATACTGATAGTACAGATGCACTTAAAAATGCTACAGCTAGTGATTTACATCTAGTTGGAAAAATATATCATGAAATATTTAATATACCCCAATGGCTGCCGCCCAAGGTTAAAGTGGATATAAAACTGACGCTTGCCCCCTCCAATTTCATATTGAGAAAAGAACTTGCTGCCAATCCTGATGTAAGTCTCTCCCTCACCTCGGCAATACTTCATGTACGCAAACAGCTGGTCATGAGTTCTGTTGCTTTGGCAGTGGAAAAACTGAGAGCCAATGGAAACAATATTAAACTACTTGTTCCTCATACAATCACCAATCAACGTCATATTGCCATGGGGTCACGCACCTTCACCGATTCTCCCTTTATCAATGGCAAAATTCCGTCAAAACTCGATTTGGCATTTGTAAAAAGCGCTAGTATAATAGGATCGTGGACTGAATGCCCAAATAAATTCGAGATATTTGGACTTTCATCTCTTGTGTGCAAAGTAAACGGCATCCCAATCTACAATCTATCTTTTGATAAATCCTATAGAACATTGTATGAATTGACCCTGCAAACCCTAGATCATGATTCGCAACTATTTGAAAATGGTATAACCGAAGATATGTTTGCTAAAACACATGGTATCATTGTACTGGATTTGTCTGGCACACAGGATATGAGCATAGTACGTACGGGGACTGTGCGTTTAGAGTGTACATTTGCCGAACCATTGGCTGAGAGTATCTAACTAATCTCACTAAATCAACATGAAACCTATTGGGAAATCACTCCTAAAGGCAGTGTTCTACTAGACTTGGCGCCAAGAACACCAGTCAATTAATCAATGTATTTAATATGGACCCCTACATGTCCCACTACAAATCCTATTGTCTACCCTCGGACTTTCTTGGAAAAATTAAAAGTGTCAACAATACCTTGATTATTGTTAATAGCAGTCCGTCGACTGTGCTGACGGGTCATTGGCTGTGCATCTTTCAAACAAGGAAGACGATTGAATTTTTTGATCCTCTTGGCCTACCCTATACATTTTACACACCCCACATCAGCAACTATATTGAGAGCAGTGGGAAAACTATTATTCAAAATCGGAAGAGGGTGCAGGATCTAACGACTAAAAACTGTGGCTTCCATGCACTACTATATTCTGTGTTCCGATGTCGCGGCTATACTTACAAGCAGTTTCTCCACATTTATAGTGACAATCCACGTCTGAACGACTTTCTAGTGGAAAATATCCACTATATTGATTTCAGTGCCCTACGAGTAAAGTGCTTAAAAAATGTTTATGAATTTGTTTATTAATAATATGCATATATATATACAACAATGTCTTTAAATCTTCACTTTAGATTTCTTCTTCTTCTTCGATGTATAGGCAACTGTCGTGAACCACTAATGCCAGTAAATCATTTGGATTCACTGTATATTGATCTTGATTGACTGCAAAGTCAGGGTCACATTTACTACAGTACAATGTAACTTCACTCTTGTCATATCTCTTTGTATAGTCAATGATACTATTTGCATTCATATTATGAAATTCACGAGTTTCAATCTGTCTATTTGAAGCAATATCACCTACAGTGTTTTCAAATGGTGAATCACAATCGATAACTGCCAAATAAAAATCAATTGGTTTATAGTCATAGTAGGCAGTGTCGTCACAACGTTGACGTAGAAACGAAATTGTCTGGTTAGCCCAACAGTTGAATCGTAGACCAGATTCCTCTTCCCAGAATAATTTAAATCCACGACGATACCAATCTCGTAGAAATAAACTAAAATCACGTTTGGGATTCTTTCCAATCATAATGGGGTAAGTATTCTCCCACTGATCACATTTATCATAGTGATAATTGGTGCACAGGTGCCCTCTAGGGTGAGAGTCACACACCTCCTCAAGACATGAATTACATCCTTTAATTTGTACTGCATAGCCTCTATATAATTTACAAGGATTACATAATTTACACTTTTCACTATAGTCATCAATAATTTTACAATTTTCACATTGAGTCCAACTGCCAAGAGTGTACATGCACAACGGACATATATAGAACATTTTTTTTTGGTTTCCGATATCACGTGACTCACTCACAGCTAAAACGAAACTGATCGTCCTCACTCAATAAATTCAAGGTGGAGGAATGGGGAGAGGAGTAACTCTGTGACGTTACCTCTTTCGAAGGAGGAGCCATCTACACTGAATCCATTGGCAATGTTTTCAAAAGTATATCCACGATATGATTCTGCTTTGTTCCAATTAATATATCAATAAAATGACTTTAAGCATTTGAATCACATTGTAAAAGTTTAATACAATAGTCCAATGGGGGTGAATCAGTTTTTATTATATTGTCAAGTGTTCACTGACGACATAATATACTGCGTTGAAAATATAACGCGAGAAAATCGTCATCCAAAATCAAATGTTTTTCCATAAACACTAGATTTGATCTAATTCTCTCTTTCTCAAATTTCTTCATTTTTCAATCCTTTCACTCTGACTGCTGACTCTAGACTGACCCTGATTCGTTAGCCCCTAGCCTAACCTAACCAGAAAAGAAAGGGAATGTTTGGTGCTCTTGTATTATTGCTATCAACTCCACTATCAACTTGTAATAGGGTAAACATTCCCCTCGTCATCATCAACACACAAATATATATCCAAATGAGTAAAGTCAAAACTGTTCTCCTTCTCACTCCTTTGAAGTCTATTCACAGACTGATAAAAAAAACTATAGCAAAAATCATTTCCTCGTATTCTCTGCAAACCTCCGCCACTAATATGTAACCAGTCCACTGATTGGCTTAGAAGCGGGATGTAACCGAGTCTCTGATTGGCTAAGAAGGAAACACGTGATCTTGTTTTTGAAACATCCATCAAAGTGAGAAAAATCCTGTTTTTCCATTCTCACTGACAAAAACCATAAAATATCCATAAACTGCTGTACTCGTCGCTGTTTTTTTCATTATCACTGACAAAAACCATAAAAGAGACATAAATTGATGTTGACATCCATGAAAAACAACAAATAAATCGACCAACACACATAACCATCAGAAAAACGTCCATCAATGAAAGGAAAATCCTGTTTTTTCATTTTCACTGACAACGAACCAGTAAAACATGAATAAATTATATAAAAAAGTTGTAGGTTGCAGCAGAGGTGAATCCTGGGACCTTCTGAGGCCTTTCTACTCTCGCCGACGCTGAATTTTTGGGTGAAAGTATGGTCCAAGAAACAACCATAAATGTGAGAAAATCCCTGTTTTTTCAAGTGAGAAAAATACTGTTTTTTCATTCTCAGTGAGAAAACCATAAAACAGACATAAATTGTTGTTGACATCCATGAAAAACATCAAATAAATTGACCAACATTCATAACCGTCCAAGAAACATCCATAAAAGTGAGAAAAATCCTGTTTTTTCATTCTCACTGACAACAAACCATTAAAACATGCATAAATTATGTAAAAAAGTTGTAGGTGGCAGCAGGGGTGAGTCGTGGGACCTCCTGAGGCCTTTCTACTCTCGCCGACGCTGAATTTTTGGGTGAAAGTATGATTCTCGCCAGACATGACGTTAAACGTGCGTTCTATTCCTTAATTCATTTGTCTATCCTTCTTCATATGGCAGGACGAGGCGTAAACCCATCAGTTGTCCGTGTTCTCAGGGATTTATATAGGAATGTAAGAGTGCGTTTAAAACTCCCATTCCGTTTTTCCCTGCAATCGGCTGTTCATCAATCCCAATATAATTGCTTTAATTCTCGTGTGAGGACAAACTCTTCGAATGCCTCGAATATACTTGTAATTCCTCAGTACCCCATCCTCACTAAGAAAGGGACTAGACAGGGAGCTATCACTTCCCCAACCCTGTTCAATAGTAGTGTCGTGGATGCTCAGGCAAAGTGCCTTCCTTCATGCATTCTCGAGAGAATCGATTTGTCTCTTATTTGTCATGCTGATGACATCTTGAATCTTTGCCGTACGATCCAGCGCATTGAGCAGAATTTCAAAATCCTCAAAGATGAATATTCAAAACTTGGGCTTTCTTTTAATCGTGAGAAATCCAAAGTTATCTTTTTCAATTGGTGAAATCCCTTTACTTCTCTTTCAAAATCTGTAAGGTCCTCTTGTTAAACCCGCAGACCATATTACATACCTGGGCCTTCCAATTGGCACATCTATCGGCCATACACGTCGTTTGCTGATTTCTGACGTTGAGCGTAAAATTGGCATTTCTTACGCTGGAATCGTAAAAAGCAAACTACGTTTCAACCGTTACCTTCTAGCATCCCTTTACAACGCCACCGCTCTTCCATATCAGCTTTATATTGCTCCTTTCTGGAAATTCTTCATAGTTACAGATCAAAAGCACCTACGATCAATCTTCCTCAGATTTGCTAAGTATCTTTTACATTTGCCCCCTTGGACAAGAAACCGTAAAATTATTCATTTGTATAAGCTAGCTGACCTTAATATTAGCATTAATAAATCTCTATCCCATTTTCAAAGTAAGTTTAATCATCCATGGTCACCAATTTGTTCCCAATAGTTTCTTTGTATTAATGTATTGTATGTAATTAATTTTTTTTCTATCTTTTTGTTACTTTAGTGATTACTCCGTGTATGTAGGGGAGAGTGGTATATGCAGGCACAGATTTTGGAAATACTCCAAAATGTATAGTTAACATTGGAGTAAAAAAATGGTTTATGGCTCAAAAGAAAGCCCCAGAAATGCAGCATAAACTGTGATTTTTCCATATTTTTCTTGTATAGCTAGAAGAAAAAATAGGGGTGTCCCTGCTTATACGATTATATACAATATATATACGATGTGGCCCACTAATTACCAGGGGGTGGTATATCTTGGGACACAAAGTGGTATACTCTGGGACATAGTAAAAAGATTCATGTATTGGTAGAAATCTTGACTATTCATCATATAAAGACTATATTAAAACATTTAGCTTCAAAAGTAAAAATATCTTATGCACAAGACTAGACTACCACTCAGCAAACAAAAAGTATGACGCTGCTCTGGAAGCTGTACTGGGTGCTGGGGTAGGAGGCGACAACTTTTTCAAAATGTCTTCCCTTGGATAAAATAGTGAGTCTTCTTGACCCGGCCACTTCCACTGTTTTAGACCCGCCATGCACATGACACTCACTCTGACACTGTTCTCGTTTTTCTCTTGGACAGACCCAGGAAATTACTCTCCTTCGTAAACAACTTTAACAAAATCTCCTGTAGAGACACTGTCAACGACAGTGTCTTTCTCTGTCTCAATTTCATCTTCTGACTCACCTAGTTTCATTGAGTCATCACTGTCATCATCAAGAATCATTTTTTCATCATCACTTCCTTCTAAATCCACAAATAGCTTTTTTGTTGTCTGGTCTTTTTTTACTTTTCCAGTTCTTCCAACAGTCCCAACTTTTCCTCTAACCTTTCCATCCCGTGCTTTCTTATCTTTTCTTTCGGCTTCTTATTCTTCAATCTATCTTTTCACAGGAGTATTAGTAAGTATCTTTGTATAGCCTATCTTCCTGCCTCTGCCACACGTGGCTTTGCTTTAGGATATGGCCGAAATTACTCTGGCGTCGCAGTAACTGAAAAGGGTGTAGAGAATTGTTCAAGCCCACTTGTAATGGGGGTTTTGGCCAGGTTGTGTCGAGTTTCAACTGAATCCAAAGCATGAGGCACAGGTCTGTCAATTACAGCAGAGGTGAGGCAATCCTTTTCTTTAAAGATGTCTGGGTTGTAGGGCCATATCCCTGGCTTTTCGAAGCCCCTCATTATAGTGTTTGGTGTGAAAGATACGGGTAGGCTTTGGTCAACAAGAGATGTAATCTCGTATATCGTCATGGTCTTCCCTGGGTTGGAAAGCCTCCAGTTGTCCACAGCCTTGTTGTATTGGCATTTGAAGGGAAAATACACGCAAATGTCCAATGGCTGCAACCTGTGGCTGCAGTGAGGTGGTATGGTTAGTAGACTCTCAGTGATACTAGACTCTTTCGCAAGCTGCACAAAAGTATAACAAATGTGGGAGAGAGAGAGAGAGAGAGAGAGAGAGAAAAAAAAATCTTACTGTAGGCCTATTCTCTGAACTGAATATAAGAACTGAAGATAATCCCGAAACCTTGCCCCTAGAACAGCCAAGCCGCCTATAGGCTGTGGGTGGATTCTATCCGTAAACATACGTCAATTTCGTTCAAAATAGACTCACCCGTAGAGCTACGCAGTTACAATTTGTGATTTCAGCTGCCTATGCAATAAAAGAAAAAAAATGGTGTTACCACTACTAAGAGAAAATTAAGATTGCCACGACGAGGGAAGGGGATAATTACAAACCAAAAAAGAGAAAAAGAAAGAACATTTATCTTAAGAAACAAGAACTAAAGGTTTCAACATACAGCATATCATGTCCCTCTACATACCACTTGTCCTTGTCCCGGTATATACCATGCAACCTCTACTTGCAAATTGTGTCCGATATTTTTTACTGTTGCATGTTTTTCCACAAGATGCAAATGCAACATGGCCTGGTGTTTTAGCTATTGTTTGCTATCTTACACACACAATTTCTGCAAACCATTTCAAAATAAAGCCTAAAAAATTATTGCCCAAATATTTTTTGGGGGTATAGCCGAAACTTTGAAATCGATATTCTCAAAAACGAAAATAGCAACTTACCAAAATGATAGAACTGTCATGTCCACCATTGAATGAACTATACTACGTGACTTTTTTGAATTTTTTAAAGAATGCTAGATGGCAGATAAATACAGTGTCCCACCTTATACCCCGTCCCTGCATATACCACTCCCCCTACCTTTTTTTTTGACGGGCAATAACTGAATAATAATAATAACAATAATGTTAATATTAATAAATCTTTCTCCCGTTAAAAAAAAAATTATCATCCTTTCTTTAGCATCATTGTTCATATTAATGTAATGAAGAGTTTTTTTGTTTTTTTTTTGTCATGTATTTGAATTTTCAATGTGTGTTTGTGTCCTTCTTTTTCTTCTTTATTTTCTTTTTGTTTTCTTTAGTGATTACTCCGTCTATTTTACTTTTAGCACCTTTTTTTGACGGGTAATAAATAAATAATAATAATAATAATAATAATAATAGTGTATCAAAAATAGTATCGGTCCAAGTATAGACCCCTAGGGCACTCCAATATCGCTCAGGGAGTTAGGCTGAGACAGATGGCCTTGTAGGTCTACGTGGAATCTGGGATTTCGTAGATATGACTTTATTAAATACAATGCCTTTCCACGAATTCCATAGTTATTCAACTTTTCAAACAAAATGGAATGATTCAGAGTATCAAATGCATTTTTGATATGGTAGAAAATGCATGATATATAATTACCATTATTCAGTGAATCATTAGTTTTCAGCAAAAGGGCTGCAACTGCTTGTTGAGTAAAACGACCCGATCTAAACCCAAACTGGCTTTTGGTTAAAAGATTTTTTATCCAAATAAGGCAAAATTCTTTTGTGAAACAACTATTCCTAAATATTTGACAAAGGAGAAAGTATTGCAATAGGTCGGTAATTATCATCATTAGATTTATCACCTTTTTTATACAGTGGGATAACTCGGGCAATTTTCCATTTAGTAGGGAATACCCCAGAAGATAAACACAAATTAAAAATATAAACATGAGGTGTATGAATTACAGATGCAAAGTGTTTCAAAAGATTAGTTGAAAGTCCATCCAAACTTAATGAATTACCTCTATTTAAATCTATTAAATTTTTTTGGAATTCATCACGACTAGCTGGGGTCAAAAACATACTTGTTTCCTCTGATTGAGGAAGGTATTCTTTATATGAACGAGCTGAAGTCGAGCCCAGACCACAAATATCATCAGAACCAATACTAGCAAAATGAGCACTAAAAGATTCTGCAATAGCTCCATTTCCATTTGATTCAAGGCCATTTTTATCTATTAATAATTCTGGGTAAAAATTATTCCAATTGTTTCCAATCTTTTGTTTAATTAGATCCAATGTTTTTTTGGGTGATTCCGCATTCCTAAAAGAATTTTCAAAATAGCTTTTCTCATTCATTCTAATAATTTTCACCAACAGATTTTTACAATTTTTAAATCGTAAAATATTATCAGGTGATGCATATTTCATTCTTATCTTATATAGACGATTTTGTTTTTCATTACCTGATGTAAGGAGTGACTCATTAATCCATGGTTTTCGTAGAAAACTTTTTTTACGATGTATTTTTTCATAAGGACAGTGGTGATCTAATCTTTCATTTAATACTCTATAAAAAATATCCAACGATTTATTAGGATCTCTCTCTTCAAAAACTTCGCTCCAATCTACGTGACCAAGGCTACTTTTAAATTATGTATGTTGGTAAGTGAAAGATGTCTCTTTCATTTGCCAATCTCCCTAATTAAAGTCTTTCGGATCTTATAATCCGACATGATCATACAATGGTCTGATGATTCATCCATAGTCACAGACGTAGCCTCACCTGTATAAGGTGAGAGAACATTGTCAATAACCAAAGTAGATGAGTCGGCTACACGAGACGGGATAAAAAAAAGCCGGATATAAATTACAAGAAAAAGAGCATTCTAAAAACTGTAATGCATAATTATCAGTCCCATGATGGTCTCAAGGTAAACATCTCATTAGCTCTATGGTAAAGTCACCAAGGATCATGAATGGAATACGCAGACTTGAAAGGTAAACTAGCATATTTTCCAATCTACTTATGAAATTTGCCTTACTGGTGTCTGGATTACGATGAAGCTCTTTGATCGGAGATAAACAGCCAACGCGCAGAAGATCTCACGGACGATTATACGACTTCTCTTCGACTGGGCCATATCCTTTATAGTAGCCTCACCATCATAGCCGTCAAAAACAATAGTGGCAGATGGATACTTTTGGGTCATGTAAGTAGCATAATGGTCAAGTTTTTTGGAGTGTCGTTAATTTTTGGCCCATGGATTTCTCTGCAGAAGAGCTCCACCGTCGATGATATATCTAATGCCCTAGGGAAGGGGAGCAGAGCGCTCCTCAAGATTGCAAGCCTTTGCTATATCCTTTGCAAACTCTGGCTTGTTTGGACACCGGAGCATGCAAGAACGGTCAGAAAGTGATGCCTGGTACGAACACAGTTCGTGTTCAAATTACTCAGATTTCGTGAGATTGATTCTCTTTGCTAGCGTGATGAACCTCTGAAAAAAGAGAGAGTGGGATCCAGGCATTTGCAATCTCCACCTGAATTCTGTTTTGTAGCAATTTGAAGTGCCTGTTGTTTTTGTCAAAATACAAAATCAGTGACCAGCTTTCCAGACATGGAGTCAATGGTTTTTAGGCCTAAATATATAGCAGAATCAACGTTGGCAGATTCGTAGGCTCTCAGACCGTTGGTGATGTTTCTTATTTGAAGATCCCCATTAAATGGTCATCCTTTTTCTAGGAAACCAATAACAATCTGGGTTTATTTACGTCTCTTTGCTGCCTCGGCTTGGACGTTTCCTTATGTTGTTCACAAGTTCCATAGAAAACCTGTAACTTACCTTCCATCAGAAGATTTAATGCACAGCAGACTGGTCGAGACAAAACCCATAAAGACCTTTAAACCCCTGTCATATCACTGCCATCGGTAAGACCACCAGCCATTCTGAGACAACGCATGAGCTCTTGCTCAATGACAAGATCCGTGAAGAGCCCAGCCCAGAATGTATCATAACATCTGATCACAAGCATCCCATTCTAGAAGGCTTAATAAACAGTGAAGTGAAACTTGAGAAACGTTCGCAGTTAAACTTTTTAGGTTGTTAGGTGGCGGATATTTCGAATGAATGTTTTGTATCTATAGATGGAAAGATATCAAACACGGGCATTAACGTGAATAAATATATGATAAATCGGGGTAATTTTCAATTGTGACTTTTTAGCTTACGACTTTATCCAAAAATCACTTGGACAAAGCGTGGGACGAAACGTCGATATAATTTATTGCCTACGAAGGTAATAAAAGTGGTGTAGTTGCCTTCTTTGCGTTAACTAGTCTTATAAACGAGCCAGCCATAATTTATCAGCCTTATTTTTATTTTTTTAACCAACAATCAACGGATTAGTGGACAATAAGTGCTAAAGGAAACATGTCAAATGACAATATAAATGTACATACTGATGAATTTAAAACGGGTTTTATAGCAGACAATACATCAGGTTAATTTGATTTTTGGGCTCAACTCATCATTTTATATCAGAATAGTTGCCTTCAGCAACTATTCGATGAGAAGAATAAAATCACATATTGATGATTACGATACTTTTTTCTGGTACATTGTACACCAAATTTGCTTTTATTTTCGAGCTAAGCTCTTCATTTTAAATCGGAACGGTAGGCTACTTCATATACAGAAAAATGAACATTTACCGACATTTCATTTTTTTAGAAAAAACTAATGAATTGACGCGAAAAGCAAAAAAAGTTAGTTTTTCGTCGACCTAGAATGTGCAACTTTGGATACGTTGTTGAGCTTTTTTTTCTCTGTACAACATGTTATAAAAATCATTTCTGTTGCATTTTTTTTTAGTTCGTCCCATATTTTCGACTAGTTTGCCTGTACTAATATAACCAACTGTATGCAAGGAAAGACGCGGCTCATTAGTAACCGAAGCTTTAAAAACACTGGTTTGATAGCAATAGGTACATCAAAAGAACTTCTGTTTCATGCTTAATTGAATTCAACTTGAAATAATTGAATCTTTATCCCAGGTGATTATTTCAAACCTGTGATCTTAGAAGATTGGGAAAAGGCTCATTTAATCTGAAATGAAAAAGTTCTAATTCTCTTTTTAAGTGATCAAAAGAATTGGAAGGCAAAAAGCCCCCCTCTCATGCCCCTTTTTCCCCAAAGTCATCCAGTCAAAATTATATCACAACCATCTAATTCAGCATAGTTGAAAGGTCTGATAACCTTACTTTTGGGGATGACATGACCCCATTAGCGTCTGCAGAAACGGCTGTGAGTTATGCAATTTGTCAATTATTCACATATAGTATTTATTATTGTAAATACTCAGAATTTATTTTGACGAAATTTTTTACAAGGGAATTTCCTACTAGGAAATGCTTCCGTGTGAAGGAGTGTTTTAAGGAGAATTTTCCAGGAAAAATTTTTGCACGGGTGGATGAGGATTCACATCATAAATAAAAAAACTGAAAGTAAGAAGCAATATTAATGGTTAAAACAAACAAAACTGATTCCAAATATGAGAAGGGATTGTCCCCTCCCCCCAAAAATAAGTGTGGCAGTGTTGCTTCAACATTAAATATATTTATACTTTTTCATGACGCAAAGGCCGAGTATCTTTTCTACAACAAAAAGAGCAATCTTATAGCTGCAACCTAAAAATACAACCTTGATTAGGCTATTGTTTTCTTTTATCTTGCTCATTTGTAATTGTTGCAGTGCTTTAGAAAATTATCTTGCTTATAAACACTATTAAGTTATTTGCCCAATTTTCAAAAAAGGAGGAAACACCCTCAAATGTCTCGCGATCTTAATAAAAATCACACCATTGGATTCAAGATATCAGAGAACTCTACCGTAGAGGAATCAAACTCCTATATAGAAAAGTGTTTAATTTTGCATTTTGTTAGAAGAAAGATCACGGATCTTTGTTTGTTTGTTGTTTTCTTTCCTCCATGAGTGATCATTTCGAGCCAGTGATTATAGAAGATTGGGGGAGAGCTAATTTGATCCGAAATCAAAAGTTTTAGTGCTCTTTTTAAGTGACCAAAAAGATTGGACGGCAATTAAACCCCTTCCCACGCCCCTTTTCCTCCACAGTCATCCGATCAAAATTGTGAGATAGCCATTTTATTCAGCATAGTTGAAACAGCTGATAAGTATGTTTCGGGGATAATATGAGCACTCATAGTTCCTGAAGAAGGGGCTCTAAATTACGCACTTTGCCCATTATTCCTATTATTCAATACAAAGAAGGGTTGTCCCCCCCCCAAAAAAAAAGTTGTGGCAGTATTGCTTCTAGATTAAATCAAAGGCAACGCTATATAGCGTTGCCTATAGTAAAGGCCATACGGCTCCAATGTTTTATTATTTTATTTTTTTTCCAGAGGCACTTCATATGGAAGGGGTCGTCGTAAAAACTTTAAAGGGGCTCATTCGAATGGAAATCGAGAGTTCTAGCGCCCTTTTTAAGGGGTCAAAAGGGATTGGAAGGCAACGAACACCCCTTCCACGTCCACCATTTCCTCAAACACATCCAATCAAAATGTTGAGATAGCCATTTTGTTCTACGTAGTTGATTTCCATAAATAAATTGTGTTTTTTGAGGAAGACACTCCCCCACAGCTCTCAGGGCAAGGGTTGTAAGTTATGCCCTGGGGGCATACAAGCTTTTTATAGAAAGCTTTTTCGTAGAGACTTCAAAAAGGGCTCATTCGATTGGAAGTTCAAAAGGCTAGTGCCCTTTTTAATAGTCAAAGGTGATTGGAGGGCAACTTACCCCCCTCTCACGCCCACCTTTTCCCCAAACGTTTGCCGGGTGAATTTTTCTAAGGCTAAGAGATCAACTAAGTAAGCTATATAAATAATGAGAAAATCAAAAGGTTCAGCCGAGGTATTCTACGATCGCATCATTTGAGCCGTTATAGCTTATCTCGTGCCGTTGAGGGCTACAACGACTGCTATGGTTCTCCTCCAAATTTATCGCAACGCCACTTGTGGCGTTAAAGACTGCGCCATATGTGGCGTTAATGATCGACCGCGCTACTCGCTGAACGCGAGAAAATAAAATACGTAACTATATAAAGGTAATCTCTTTTTCTTGGGTTATCTCGAAATCAATTACCTCTAGTTATTTAGAAATCAGATTCTCTACGGGGCATTTCCGATTGAAACCTGCGAACTAGTTACCTGCTGTTCGATTAGATACAGACATATAAATAAAACGAACACAAATAGAAAAGCAATAGTTTTATTGAGACTTACATTTAGGTGGACAACAGTGCTTCACTTCAACTGACAACAATCATTGACTCTCAAAAATAACGATGATGGCAATAGAGACAATCCATAATTGAAACGAAAAAAAGTTTTTTTTTCACTATATCGCACAAGTATAGATTCTGCGCCCTACTAGCTTTTTCACGATTGGCCCAAGTCCTGTGGAGGGGGCCGCTACCTTGTAATTATGTTTGCAAACTCACTTCATTATGCTGACCGTTCATCCAATAATTTGTTTTAAATAATTTTGATGATTAAACGTTCGTACTGCTCTTATAACTTAAACTTCCTGTGAACTTTTGTATCTAGTGATTTTTTTATTACCAATCATCTCGGCGAAATTCAAAACCGAATAGTGTCGTTAAGGCTAAAATGCAGTTTCTCTTTTTGATGATTAAGAATTTTTCTTTTTGAAACGAGATTTAAATTGATTAGAGGAAGTTTAATTTGTGTTGGAATT
Organism: Artemia sp. Qi Xiang Cuo; assembly: GCF_049724085.1. Classification (NCBI taxonomy): domain Eukaryota; kingdom Metazoa; phylum Arthropoda; class Branchiopoda; order Anostraca; family Artemiidae; genus Artemia; species Artemia sp. Qi Xiang Cuo. The sequence continues at coordinate 55,656,590 of NC_142806.1, read as the reverse complement.
ATCTTTAGAAAGAAGGAATTTTATTTTTTTTTATTTTATTTATATCACATATTACTCACGGTACATAGTACCCTGCCCATTATTTAATGACGTCCCGTCATTAGGACTTGCTTGCCCTTGGGTTTTTGAAATATTTGCTATTTATTAACTATTTGTTCTACATAATTTTAATTGACATTATGTTAATTTATACTTTTATATAAGATTAATCAGGAGTGCTAAAAAATTTTCTCTATTACTTTTCTTATTTTATTATACATCCCTATCTAAAGTTCATCTACCGGACTGAGATTATCTATGGTTCTAGCCTAGCTACTATACTAAAGATTTTGTTATACATCTAACACTGATGACTTTTACATTTCCTACAAGGTTGAGGCTATTCTACTTTTACTATAAGGTTGCTTTTTTTGAAAATTCCACTTTTACAAGTTTTTATCCTTTGCTAACTATAGGGTAACTATCCTTCCTATCGAAGTTAAATTAAATGAGTAGTACGACAACGCTACACATAAATCTATCTGAATATCTAACACTACATATAAGAACGTTTTAAAAAACACAATATTAAGTTTACCACGTTTAGTGGTAAGCATTATAACGCTTATACCGGGGATGTTTGCTATGTAGTATTAATACTAGAATATTGGAATTGTTAAGTTATCGAAGTTATTAAAATGTAACATATGCAAATTCACACCTATTTCATCACCTTTCGTATCTTTTAGCGTACTCACTCCTTCTGTTATAAATTACGGTCCTTCACTCCTTTCGTCTTGGCAAAAATTTAAAACACTTACAATATGGTTTCTTCACGGGACAGTTCGAGCATGGTTATGTTCATCGTGGACGAAACACTTTCTTTAATTGTCAAACGGGAAATGATACTCCCAGGTACAAGTGTGTGGAATTTTGATATCAGCGTTCATTCTCACCTGCTGTTTTTGGATAGTTCATAAGGTGCCTTATCATTGAGGGATTGAACACAGGGACTGCATTCATTTTCTTCTCAGCATATCATTTTTGGCATATTTTAAAGCACATAGAGAATGTACTTCTCGTATAAAATTGTTCATTCTTGCACTTAGGGATTACAGTTCTCTAAAAAAATTGTTCGTGCCTGGCTGGCGTCTATTAACTTTTGCGGTGATTTCTTGGTTAATCACAGGGGAATTGATGTTTGGATTTGGAATTGGTTGACATCAAACTGTAGTGACTCCTTCAACATATTGTCTTTAACTTGTGGGAGGAATATATTGTCACAAAGGGGTTAGTCACTGGGGTTAATTTTAGTTTCTGTAATTCAATGGTTGGTTTCCAGGTCCATTTTTCCGAAGTTATCTCGTAACATTTATGGGATAACAGAGATATTAACTTTTCGCATTTGATAGAGGTGATAGGATGGATTCCGAGAAATGGTCGAAAGGGATTCGACACGTGAATCTGCGACGCATAAATAAATTTTGGGTTCATCAAATATCATAACTATACAATCGTATGGTACATGGGTCCATAATGATTATCAAGGGTGATATTTATGTACTTATATCTTGTACTGGTCGATGGGGTTATCAGGACTTATGTGTTTATATAGTTCTATAATGCACTGGATACTGAGATTCAAATATAGTGTTACCTGATACGTAATATGGTTCGTCGTCGAGGAAACAACGATCTAAGGTAACTAAAATTTTCGTAAACGATGCTAGGACGAAAATTGCCTGAATTCTATGGTGAGTACTCTTCGTTTGTAGAGGTATGATGAAAATAGATGCTACTAGGTTGTATCTGCACTGGATTATGCATTGTAATGATCGATTTCCAATATGTCATTCCACTTCCTGTAATAAATCCAACGAGACAGAATCACACGTTCTTTAAAACAATTCGTCATGATACATAATAAGCTACAAGGCAATATTAAGCAAATGCTAATGTTAATGCACATGTATTGGAAAAAAACATGACATTGTTACTTTAAATAAGGTCTCTTATTATTTTTCTTAGTATAAGTTATTACACACGCTTTATCTTAATCTTTTTAACCCTTATTTAATTCTACAATAGATTTAAAATAACCATTTAACATAAGTTACTCTACATCATTTAGTTTGAGGTCTCAGTTTACAACATATTTCATGCCTTCATTGTTCAAGCACGTCCGGGCTGTTTAAGGAAACGCATGTTGCAGCGTGATAACCGAACGGTTTTACTTAAACGACACTTACAATGAGGGAACAAGACATAACAAGGACGAGTGAAGATCTCTATACCCACTCGTTTTCTAATGTATTCCTTTTTTCTTGGCTTAGACGTTCTCATGGGGTTCCGGGTTTAACTTCTGCATTTCAGCCGTTTCCCCGTGTTATTCCTTTGGGTTTAGCCGTCTTAGTCTCAGGATTTTTCCATAATTAAAAGTCAGTAATATTCTGATGGTCGGGGAAATCGCGAATACGAAACATACGGTCAGTAGTATGTTCCACCAAAAATTGATTGAGAATAATCTGTATCTATTATCTACATACGTTAATCTCTGGTCCTCATTTGTAAATAGGGGAATCTGGGAGTCTAATGCTTCTCTTATTTTTGTAAGCCTTAATGTACCTTTATTCTTTTCTATTTCGGACCATATCGAGGTTTTCATTTCCTCACTCTCTATATTGGGAATAGTGTACGACAGGTTAATTGTCCTGTAACTTGGATTTATTCTTTCTGTATTAATATAGCAAGACAAAGTTCCCACAATTTCTCTTGGAACAGAAAATAACCAAATATCATTTCCTAAGGTGTATGAATATTTCTCGTTTAGTACTTCCTATCACGGCATCTTTCAGCGGGACTGGATACATCGTACTGGAATGGTACGGGTAGACTTTTTATATTAAAGGAAAATATTTGAATTAATTATATGCAATGTGAATTTTTAATTAGAATTTGTTTTCGGGAACTGATATATGTTGAACAGACGGTATCAGACGATTTTGATTCATATGAAGCCTTGATATATGCTGAACAAAATTTTTCTACAGCATTTTTATAGTTGTATGATTTTTTACTTTTAAACTAAAAGTTTTTAAGCTATTATTACTTTATGATGCCTATCCATAAAAATCTTTTTTTTTGTATTTTTATGTGTATTTTAATCTGTCTGGTTTCTTAACCGTTCTACCTGACTGTGTCGTTACTTTTTCTTCTGTTTCTTGTGGTTGCTTCTTTTTAGGTTTTGCTAACGATATAAGATCAAATTTTTTGTATTGTTTTTTCAAAAATTCTTGCCCTCTTAATTTTGTTTCTTTCGCGTGCGCGGCTGCTGAAGTCGGTTTTGATGTCCCTATTTCTTTAACTACTATATGGTCTGATTCGCCGCCAGACTCTTCGTAACTGGTTTCCGACGAATCCACATTAGAACTTTTAGGAGTGACACTTCGTGTTTTGAGGTATCACCTGCCCTCCCTTCGTAAATTTCTACTCCTCTGGAAGTAGAAGGTTTATTCTCTAAGTCATCGCTTTGAGTTTTCAACTCGGGAGATTTGAAAGACTCTTGAGAGCTTTGAGAGGAATCGAAAGTTTTTGCGGGGTTCCTCCACTGTTTAAATGCCATGTCTTCAGGGGGATGGGGCATTCTTTGCACTAGTATTTCCCTCCATGAAGTCCACTGTTTAGGCTTGACCACAGTTATATCATGATATTGTCCTTGCTTGTCATCCTTGGGAGTTTAATTCTTAGGCTGTATTCTTTGACTCCTTTTTATTGGGAAATTTATTAAATCTATAGCTTCTCGCTGATTTGTTTGAACTGAAACTTTGGGATAAGTTTTCTTTATAATAATATCAGAAGTTTCTCCCGCTCAGTTCAATTACTTCTACAATGACAGCACCCTCTCTATTGGTTTTGCAGGGGAAACCATATCGTCTGGAAATCTTTTGGGGGGACAAGGGGTCAAAATTCTATAACGTAAAAATTGGGTTTTTGGATATATCGTATAATCTAATTCTCCTGCGCTCTCCGATGATGAACTTTCTGGGATTCTTAGAGGTTTTATTCTCGCTTGATTTAGGGATTTTCTTTTAGGAATAACTAGATTTTTCATAGCTAAAAATTCTTCAAAGTTTTCCTCGTCACTATCATTCTCAAAATAGTCTTGCTTGAAATTAAAGGGTTTTAGCTCTGCCAATCTTGATTTAGGGGGCTCATTTTCCTTGTCTGACGAATCGGTAGACGAGGGACGCGGTACCCATATTTCTGGAAATTTTTCTCTTTTTATTCGGCTAACATGTGCCTTATAGGTTCTTCCATTATCTGGGTTTGCCATTTTAAAAGTAAAATCATTATCATACTTTTTGACTATTCTGTACGGTCCAGAATATTTGTTGGAAAGTGTCTTGCCTTCCGTTTTTGCCTCCCTTCTTAGGTATACACAATCTCCTATCTTAAAATCTATGTTCCCCTTAACTTTGGTTTGGTTTCTTAGCTCTTGCTTTATTTTACATTTTTACAACTCTCGCCTAAATATGTTATAAGTTTTCCTCCTCTTATGTATGAATTCTTGTTTGTAATCCTCCGAGTTACTTTAATATTGCCGGGATTCAATAATCTCATCATACGGGATTCTAAAATCGCGACCAAAAAGTAAATAAAAAGGGTTGTCTTTGGTAGTTTCTGAGTAAGCAGTGTTGATTATGTTGGTTAAATAAGGTAAGAATCGATCCCAATCGTTCCTGCTGTCTTTTGTATAAATGCTTAATACATTCGAAAATACTTTGTGCCTATTTTCTATTTTACCATTAGCTTGTGAGCGATATGGGGATGTCACCAATTTCTCTATGTTAAGAAAACTCATTAAGTCTTTTGTTACTTTTGAAACAAAATTGATTCCGTTGTCACTTAAAACCTTAATTTAAATACCAAATTTTGAAAATAACTTCCCAAGCGCCTTAATCGTGGCGTAAGCACCTTGATTCTTTAATGCTTTTGCAAAAGTAAATCCAGAAAAGTGATCTATAACTGAAAGAATACAAGTATGGCCTCTGTTGGAAACAAGTAAGCCTCCACTGGTTCCATACAAATCAAATGAACAATATCAAAGGGGAATCTCGCTACCGGGACTCTTCCCATTGGAGGATTAGGATAAGCTTGGGGGTTTTTTCTTACGTTACATGCTTTACATGTACTTACAAATTCCTTAAGTTTTGTTACTCCCGACGTCACATAAAAATATTGTTTTAATTTATGGAAATTTTTCGTTACTCCTAAATGTCCACCTATATCTGAATGAAAATATTCGAATGCAGGTGTTATTAAGTTTTGGGGTAATACAGGTATTATTGAGGTTTGTTTTCTATTTGCCTCGGCAGTCACGATTCTGCATAGTATTTCTTCATCAAGATCATAGTAAAAATTATCTATCTCTTTTCTAAGAGTTTTGAATTTATCTTGTAACGCATCTTCCTTGACACAATAATTAATAAGTGCTAAACACATTTCGTCCATTTTTCGCTTTCTTTTTATATTTTCTAAAGACAAGGGACTATAGATAACTATATTTCCTTTTACTATACCTTTGTCTTTGTTTTCCTTACATTAATGTTTACTCCTAGTGTTGATAGCGTTAAATTCATTTTCCTCAGTGTCCGACGGCATATTTTTTGGGAATCTACTCAAAAAGTCACAAGCTGTATTTTGTTTACCTTTTAAATATTCAAGTTCATAATATAGGTCTTGGATTTCATAATACATCTAGCTAGAATTCCCGTGGGGTTTTTAAATGTGCGCAGGTACTGCAAGCTTTTATGGTCTGATCGTAGTATAAATTTTCTACCGATTAAATAATGTCTAAATTGGTCCAAGTGATGGATTATAGATAATAATTTTAAGTTTGTGGCGGAATAACTACTTTCGCCTTTTGATAAGGTTCTACTCGAATAGCATATAACTTTTTCTATTTTTTTTATTAGGCATTCCCTCTAGAGGATTAGGGTTTTCTACCGGAACTATTTGCGAAAGAATAGCCCCAATGCCCTTTGAACTAGCATCGGTTGTGACCACAAACTCTCCGTTTTCGAAATCAGGCAGTGATAATATTGGTTCAGAAGTGAGTGCCTTTTTGAGACGGTCTAGGGAAGTTTGAGCTTCCTGGGATCAGATAACATTTTGGGAGTTCCCTTTAGTTGATTCCGTTAGGGGTTTCACAATTTGGGCGTAATTGCGCACGAATTTTCTGAAGTAACCAGTAAGACCTAAAATTCCTCTTAATTCTTTCATAGTTCTAGGGGGTTTCAGGTTTTCAACATATTTTATTTTGTCAGGGTCTGGAGATATATCTCCTTGCGTCACCACTATTCCTAAAAATTTAATTTAAGGTTTAAATAAATTTCCCTTTTCAGGCCGGCATTTTATGTTGCCCTGTCTGAATTTCTCGAACACCTTAGCTAATGTTGCTAAGTGTTGTTCAGCGTTTTCTCCCACACATATGTCATCATCAACAAAATGAATGATATCCATTAATCTTCTTAACAGGTGTAACAAGGGTATGCATATCGCGTTTTAACTTCGTTTATGTCCAAAAAGTACTCTTAAGAAATCATATAAACCACAGTCAGCCACAGGAAATGCAGTTTTGTAGACGTGTTTTTAGGCCATTTTCAATTGGCGGAAACCTTGTGTAATGTCTTAAGAAGTAAAAATTGAGTTTTTGCTCGAGATAAAGTCAAGGATTTCATCTATTCTTGGTACTGGAAATTTATCACTAACTACTTGTTTGTTAAGGGCTCTATAATCTACTATAAGTCTTAGATCACCATTCTTCTTGGTATCAAGACCACTGGTGCAGAATACGGACTTATACTGTGGCGTATAGTTTCATTTTTTTCTAATTCATGAATTTTATTTTTTTACCATTCTTTGTGCTTATACGGCACACGATATGGCTGTATTGCTAGAAGGTTACCTGTCGTTAAAATTAAATGTTAATAGAATGGTATCAGTCCAATGTCATCTTCAGATGCGGAAATTAAATCTTTAAAATTCCATAATAATTCGCAAAATTTTTTCTTAAGTTATAAGCCCGTAATATGATCCATATTAAATTTGTTTAAGAATTGCGATTTAGTTAGAGGGTATTTGTTCATTGAGGTTTTAATGCCATTTACTAGGTTTCTTTTGGAATTTTCCCATCTATCTAAATCATTTTCCGAGATAACTTGGATTTGCACTAAACACGTCCCCTTTTTTATTGTAATTGTATCATTTTCGTGGTTATTAGTTACCCAAATAATACTTTCTCCTTTGTCGAAAGATATAATCTGTTCCTCGCATAACCTATTATTGGGAATTTTATGTGATGAGATCGCAAGCCGAATTTTAGATTTGCTATCTATTGATTCAACCATCTCTGATATTTGAATTCCTTACATCGTTTTTGGAGGGATGTTTGTTTTTCGTATCTCGAATCCATAATATTTCTCTTTATTTTCATTGTCTATTAAATGCATACTGGCGCTATGTTGCGTCATTGTGGTATCTTGTGGCGTCACATTGGGTTTTATTATGTTTTTCCATAATTCCGCTATTTTCTTGATTTCGTTTGACCTGTACTGTCGCATATCTCCTATTTTTATTTTTGCAGATTCAATGCACTTATTGTTTAAATTTACTTCATTTTTTGCAATGTTTCTCAGAATAATTGAACAAATTTCTGATTATGCCATGTCCTCCTTGCGAGACATGAGGTTCAAAAGATTGCGACATTATACCGCCAGAAATTTTATTTACTGTTATGTTTTCTTCGTAACCTCTGTTACAGTTTCTTAAGTTAGATATTCCTTCCTCTACCTTAGCCGGGTAGATAAGCCTTTCGTTTGCCACGTCTAATAGTACTCTATTAGACCTTAAAAAATTTGCGCCGATAATGTCTTCATATGCAATGTTATTACATATTATAAAATTTGTTGGAAAAATTCTATTATCCCTTTTTACGTCTAGGCGAATTGAACCTTTTGCATCCAATTTATGCCCTGTCACGCTAGTTAAATTGGGATTATTAAAATTTCTCTGTTGCCTAATATTCGGAGGCAACATATTAAATACGCATGAGTTTATGATACTAATCGATGCACCAGAGTCAATTAAAGCCTTAAAGTAAACATTTTCCACACAAAAATCATTAAATATAGGTAACTTGTTATTAATATCACTACAAGACGGTACTACTATCAGTTTGGACCTATAAAACATTCTAGGCGCCCTCTAGGTCCAATTTATTCTTCTGAGGGGCCTGAAGCGTTTCCCCGTGGATATGTTTCGTACGTCGGTGTCTGCAATAGAGATTCAGAGATGTGAGATTCCGTAGGCATATCTGATTGATTTAAATTTGTCTGCCTTTGCCATGTATTATTACGATAGTTTGGATTTCTTGCGCCAGTGTTGGGTGTTGGCGCTGACAGCAAATGCCGTTGGCTTGAAAAATTTTCATTTCCCGTCGGCAAATTTTCGGAATTTCTATCTACCCTTCTCGCATTATATTGGCTTTGGCGAGTATTTGGGTTTTCAAATCGGTAATTAATTTGTCTAGTGGGGGCAGGGTTATACATATTTGGTTGGTACACGTTGTAAGGTACTGATTGGCGCAATCTTCCCCGGCTATAGCCTAGTGCACCACTGGTGCTAAAATTTGTTCTTCCGAACAAATGGTTGCCATAATTTTGCTTATTACCGACAGCAATTCTTGGTGTGTGATTAGGGACATAACGGCACGCCAACACGATGTACTCAACACGATTATAAATATACCATCGTATTTTTGTCGGGCTATTCTCTTAAATAAATTGTTTGACGGGTTGAAACCGTATTGTTTTCTGGCTAGTGGGTTCCTGCATTCTATTTTTCTGTGGCGCTGGAAAGTTATCCTTTGAAAAGAAGTTGGGAGCCGCCTGATCGCCCTTGAAGGTCTGGTTTGCGTTTGATTCACCTAAGCTATTTATTTTTGTTTTACTGTGATTTGCCACTATTTTATCAACTTCGATCATTCAACACACTTCCCGAACTGCAAGGTCCAACGTTTGAATATTCTTGAATATTAACATTATATATAGTTTTGGGGGTAACTCTTGCAAAAAGGTATGTAGTATGATTTTTTCATGTAGTTCTCCTTAACCTTTTCCGTATTTTACTTCTACTGAAATTCGTCTATTGTCAAGTTGTTCTCTTACATTTTGTGAATGGTCAAAGCACACCATTCCGTGTTTTAATTTATTTGTGGAACTAGTTTCGATAAATCTATCTTAAAACGCCGTTAACAATTTGTCCACCGTATTTATTGACAATCTGGCGTCTTCACCTATAGTATTTTCAATTTGCGTTAGGAAGGTTAAGGCCTGCCCTTTTAATCCTTAATAGGAGCGAGCCGACTAACGTTTCTAGCTCTGTTTTTGTTAATTCTACAAACTGGTCCAATTGGATATTAAATTCGTCGATATCTGTTTGTCCATCGTATTGCGGAATAGATTTTGCTATCTCTACATTTTTCGCGAGCAACTTTTTCGCCATTAATAGTTCGTTTAATTCTTCTGACAGTTTTGCGTTTGAATAACTCAAAATAAATTTATTTTTTCTCTTAACCTATTTTGGGGGAGGCTATTATCTCCTATGAGATATTTTAAAGGGTTTTCCTATAATAGCTTAGCGATTATAGGCCTAATCACTTTTTCTTATATGTCTGTATCTCTCCAATGATTAAATTTAAATTACAAAGTTTATAGCATAACTAGTTCGCATGTTTTCCTCCAAGTTTACGTCCGCGCCAGTTCTTCCGGGGGGATTTTTTGACCAAATCTCTCTACAATGGAGAGAAAATAAAATACGTAACTATATAAATGTAATCTCTTTTTCTTGGGTTATCTCGAAATTAATTACCTCTAATGCTATGTAGAAATCAGATTCCTTAGGGAGCGTTACCGATGGAGACCTGCGAACTAGTTACCTGCTGTGCGATTAGATACAGACATATAAATAAAACGAACACAAATAGAAAAGCAATAGTTTTATTGAGACTTACATTTAGGTGTGCAACAGTGCTTCACTTCAACTGACAACAATCATTGACTCTCAAAAATAACGATGATGGCAATAGAGACAACCCATAATTGAAGCGAAAAACAGTTTTTTTTACTATATCACACAAGTATAGATTCTGGGCCCTACTAGCTATTTCACGATTGGCCCAAGTCCTGTGGAGGGGGCCGCTACCTTGTAATTATGTTCGCAAACTTACCTCATTATGCCAACCGTTCATCCAATAATTTGTTTTAAATATTTTGATGATTAAACGTTCGTACTGCTCTTATAACTTAAACTTCCTGTGAACTTTTGTATCTAGTGATTTTTTTATTACCAATCACCTCGGCGAAATTCAAAAACGAATAGTGTCGTTGAGGCTTAAATGTTTCTCTTTTTGATGCTTAAGAATTTTCTTTTTGAAACGAAATTTAAATTAATTAGAGGAAGTTTAATTTATGTCGGAGTTATCTTTAGAAAGAAAGAATTTTATTTTTTTTGTATTTTATTTATATAAAATACTACTCACAGTACAAACGTATCCAATAGAAATTTTGAGATAGCCATTTTCTTCAACGTGGTTGAAAATTCTGGAAGTAAGGTCTCTGAGGATTACAACCCCCCCCCCCCATAGCCCTCAGTGGGAGGGTTGCAAGATATGCCCTGGGGACATTTAAGGTCTTTATAGAAAGCGTTGTCCTAGAAACTTCAAAAAGGGCTTATTCAATTGGAAATTTAAATGGCTAGTATCCTTTTTAATAGTCGAAAGTTATTGGAAGGCAACTAACACCCCTTCCACGTCCCACATTTCCCCAAAAACATCCAATCAAAATTTTGAGATAGCCATTTTGTTCAACGTAGTTGAAGGTTCTGCAAATTATATCTTTGAGCATGACACTCCCCCTCCCCCCCAGGCCTTCAGGGCAAGGGTTATAAGTTATGCCCTAGGCGCATATATGGTTATTATGGAAGGAACACTCGTATAAACTTCGGAGAGGGCTCATTTGATTTGAAAGTTCTAGTTCACTTTTTAAGCGTCAAAAGATATTGGAAGGTAACCAGCCCTCCCACCCGCTCTTTTCTCCCAAATACATCCGATACAAATTTTGAGATAACTATTTTGTTAAAAATTGTTCAAAGATCATATAACAAAACTCCGGTGTCGACAGAACCCCCCAGGTCCAGGGGGCAGACACTGTAAGTTATGCCCTTGGCGCATATATGGTTTTTATGGAAGGGATGCTTGTATAGACTACAAAGAGGGCTCATTTGATTGGAAATTGAAAGTTCTAGTTCACTTTTTCAGAGTCAAAAGAGATTGGAAGGCACCTAGCCCTCCTCCCCATCCACGCCCTTTTTTTCTCAAACCTATCTGATAAGAAATTTGAGATAACCATTTTTTTAAAATAGTTCAAAGACCATACAACGAAAACCCCGGGGTCAGCGGAGCCCCCCAAGCCCCGAAGGCAGACGTTGTAAGTTATTCCCTGGGGGAATATATGGTTCTTATGTAAGGGATCCTCGTAAAAACTTCAGAGAGGGCTAATTTGATTGGAAATTGAAAGTTCTAGTTCAGTTTTTGAGAGTCAAAAGAGTTTGGAGGGCAACTAGACCCCCCCCCTCTCTCACGCCCTTTTTTCCCCGAATGCATTTGATAAAAATTTTGAGATAGCCATTAGGTTTAAAATTGTTCAAAAGTCAGATAACAAAAAGTCAGGTATCAATACAACCCCCCAGGGCCCGGGGGTAGCCGTTGTAAGTTATGCCCTATGGCATATTATGTTTTTATGAAAGGGATGCTCGTATTAACTTCAGAGAGTGCTCATTTGATTGGACACTGAAAGTTCGAATTCACTTTTTAATAGTCAAAAGAGATCCGAGGGCAACTAGCCCTCCCCCCACCCACACCTTCTTTTTCTAAACCCATCCGATGAAAATTTTGAGATAGACATTTTGTTAAAAAAAAAAAGTTCAAAGGTCAGATAAGAAAAACTCCGGAGTCAACTCCAAAACTCTGGGGCCCAGGAGAAGGCGTTCTAAGTTATGCCCTAAGCTAAAGTATGGTTGTTATGAAAGGGATACTCGTATAAACTTCGTAGAGATCTCATTTGATTGGAAATTGGAAGTTCTAGTTCACTTTTTAAGAGTCAAAAGATTTAAGGACAACTAGCACTCCCCATATAATTTTTTCCCCAAACTCATCCGCTAGAAATTTTGAGATAGCCAAGTTTTTTTTTTTAAATGATAAAAAACTAGATAACAAAAACTCCGGTGTCAACACAACCCAAAAGGTCCCAAGGGGGTAGGCGTTTTAAGTGTTCTCCTGGGAGCGTATATTGTTCTTATGAAAGGGATGCTCGCATAAACTTCAGAGAGGGCTCATTTGATTGGAAATTGAAAGTTCTAGTTCACTTTTTAAGAGTCAAAAGATATCCGAGGGCAGCTAGCCCCCCCCCCCACCCCCAAACACTCTTTTTCCCCAAGCCTATTCGATAAAATTTTTAAAATAGCCATTTCTTTAAAAATAATTCAAAGGTCAGACAAGAAAAAGCTCCTCTGTCGACGCAATCCCCCATGGCCCGGAAGCAGGCGTTGTAAGTAATGCTCGTGGGCCATATATTGTTTGTATCAATGGGATGATTGTATAAACTTCGGAGAAGGTTCATTTGATTGGAAATTGAAAGTTCTCGTTCGCTTTTTAACAATCAAAAGAAATTGGAGGGCAACTAGCCCCCCCCCCCTCCACGCCCTAAATGCATCAGATAAAATTTTTAGAAAGACATTTTGTTAAAAATAGTTCAAAGTTCAGATAGCAAAAAATTCAGTGTCGACACAGCCCCCAGAGCCCGAGGGTAGGTGTTGTAAGTTATGCCCTGGGGGTATATATGGTTGTTATGGAAGGGATTCTCGTGTAAACTTCATAGAGGGCTCATTTGATTTCAAAGTGAAAGTTGTAATTCACTTTTTAAGAGTTAAAATTAATCGGAAGACAACTAGCCTCCCCCCACACTCCATTTGTTTTTTTCTCAGACGCACTTCATATAGAAGGGGTCGTCGGATAAACTTCAAAGGTGGCTCATTTTAAAGGGAGCAAACTTTTTAAACTTTTATATTGTTACTTTGATATCAGTTTTGATACTTTGATGAACACCTGATTTTTATTTTTTCATTTTTATTTTGAAATAAGGAATTTTTAAAAACTTGAAACTTTTCACAATAAAAAACGAACAAAAATTAATTTAAAAAAAACAACTTAGTTTTAAATATAAGTTTTAAAAAAAAAATTAAAAGCCATTTTAAACTTAAACTCAGCAGATACAAATACCTTTTATAATTAAAACAATAAACGACTAGAAATTACTATTAAAGAATAAATGAAACTCAAAACTAACAGAAATTAAATAAACAATCATAGGAAAAAACATACAACAAGTAATAACATAAATGAATAAATAGATCTTAAAGCGAGCAATGCTTTGATTGAATATGAAAATCAAGCTTAAAACGATAAAAAAAATTTTGCTATTGAAGTATAAATGAAACTTAAAACGAACAGAAATTAAATAAACAATCAATGCAAATAAACGTACAATAGATATTAATGTAAATGAATAAATGAATCTTAAAACGAATGACTCTTAAATTGAATATGCAAATCAAGCTTGAAACGAACAAAAATCACAACAAACAAGAGTTTGGGTATTGCCTCCTTCTCTCACTGTAACAGTCTAAAACCTACTGCGTCATTGGCTCTTTACTGAAAAATATATGCGTCTTGAACAGTCTTGGAAAGTATAAACACCATCAAATTGAATATTTGATATATAATGATATTAGTTGTTGAAAGATCCATCAGTTCAAAAATTTATTACACTCTAATTGTATTTTTATATTCAATGCTATAAGAACTGGAAAAGAAAATATTTGTAATATAATTAGTTTTCAGTGAAGTACTAAGGACGCAGTTGGCTTTTGGTTTTTATTTACAGTTAAGGAAGGGGGCAGTATCCAAACTCTTGTATGCAGTGAAACTATATTCGTCTTGAACAACTTTAGAAAGAACTAATAAATTAAACTGAATATTTGATGTATAATGATATTAATTGCTGAAAGCTTATCAGTTCAAAATTTTACTATAATTTTATTTAATGTTTATTTTCAATATTAAGTACCAAATAATACCTTTGTAATAAAATTGGTTTTAAGTAAAGCGCCAATGACGCATTAGGTTTTAGACTTTTATAGTGAGAGAAGGAGGCGATACCCAAACTCTTGTTTGTACCATAGTGATTTTTGTTTGTTTCAAGCTTGATTTGCATATTCAATTATAGTTTCACTCGTTTTAAGATTTATTTATTCATTTACATTAATATCTATTGCATGTTTGTTTGCATTAATTATTTATTTAATTTCTGTTCGTTTTAAGTTTCATTTATACTTCAATAGAAAATTGTTATTTTTTTCCGGTTTTTTTAAGCTTGATTTTCATATTCAATCAAAGCATTACTCGCTTTAAGATCTATTTATTCATTTATATTATTACTTGTTGTATGTTTTTGCTATGATTGTTTATTTAATTCTTGTTCGTTTTGGGTTTCATTTATTCTTTAATAGTAATTTCTGGTCGTTTTGGGTTTGAATTTTAACAAGTGTTTGTATCTGCTGAGCTTAAGTTTAAAATGGCCTTTACTTATTTTTCGCAATGTTTGTTTTAATTAATATAATAAATTTTCAACTTAAAGTAAGGAGCAAAAACTTAAAACGAACAGAAATTATTACGTACATGAGGGGGTTCACCCTCTAGTCAATACCTCACTCTTTACGCTAAAGTTCGAATTTTTTTCGAATAACAAACCCCTGAATCACAAAGGCTGTTTAATTAGAATAGATAGCTCTTTTGAAAGTAATAAAAATAACTTTGGCGCAAAGAGTGAGGTATTGAGTAGAGGGCAAACCCCCTCATATACGTAATAATTTCTGTTCGTTTTAAGTTTTAATGTTGCTCCTTACCTTCAGTTGAAAAAACTTGTTTGTTTTTTTATTTCTTATCATTTTTTTGAATAGTGCTGGGAAATCCGGCCTCCCTTCATAAAGAAATGTCCCTTCCCCCATGGAAACATCTTCCATGGAAATATCCTCCCACGTAACCCTTTCTTCAGGCCCCCACGAGAAAAAATCCCTCATGAAAACGTTTGTATACTTCCCAATAACTAATACTATATGTAAACAATGGGCAAAGCTTATAACTTGCAGCCCTTCCCCAAGGAATTGTGGGGTACGAAGTCATCCTCAAATACATATTTATTAGATTTTCAACTATGCTGAACAAAATGGCTATCTCAATATTTTGATCAGGTGACGTTGGGAAAAAAATCAGCGTGGGAGGGGGCCTAGTTCCCCTTCATTTTTTTTGTCACTGAAAAGCCCACTAGAACTTCTAATTTCCGTTTGAATGAGCCCTCTCACGATATTCTAGGACCACTGGATCGATACGATCACCCCTGGGAAAAAAACCCAAATAAACACGAATCTCTGATCTTTCTTCTTGCAAAAACCACATTTTTGCAGGTAAGAGTTTGAAACCTCTTTAGTAGAGTTTTCTGATATGCTGAATCCGATGGTGTGATTTTTATTAAGATTCTATCACTTTTAGGGGAATTCTATCATTTTTTTTTTCATGTTGCAGTGGGAGAAAGCTTTTTTTTAATCTACAAAAAAAATGTTTGAAAATGTATTGACATTTTTTTTTCATGTTGCAGTGGGAGAAAGCTGACTTTTTTATCTAGAAAAACAGCAGCAATATTACAGCTACAGCCTAGAAAAAAAAATTCATTAGGCTCTTGTTTTGTTTTATTTTGCTCATTTGCAATTGTTTTGAGATTTTGTTCAGCATAATTGAAAGGTCCAATAACTATGCCTTTTCGGATAACTTGATCCCCCACAACCCCTGAAGAAAAGACTGTAAGTTGCAAAATGTTTACATTGTTCTTACATTAATTTTTTACATTATGTCCAGTATTTGTTACTGGGAAATATACAGACATTTTTTTGCGCGTGCGTGGGAGGGGGAGGACTGAATTTTCATCTTGGGGGTGGGTTTTCCATGGTGATAATTTGTCATGGGGAGAGGAGCTTCGAGGGGTAAACTTAGTAGAGGCAATTGGACATTGAGGGGAATTTGCCAGAATTCCAATACGAATTTATTTTTATTTCTCTTACTTTTTCTTTGCCAACTCAATTTTACACATGGGGATGTCCTGGGGAAATTTTTAGCAGGGTTGGATTTGCCTGGAGGATTTTTCCGTGGGGTTGAATTTTTGTCGGTAGAAATTCTACCTGGGAGAATTCTACGGGAGAAATTTTCCATGGAGGAGTTCCGCAGGAGAAATTTTCCATAGAGGAATTTTCCGTGGGAGCAACTTGCCACTGGGGGTGAGGTGAATTCCAGGAAAAATTTCCATGGAAAGAGATTTCGATAAGATTTCAAAAACGAGTAGAAAGGCATCAGGAGGTCCCACTCCTCACCCCTGCTGCCATCTACAATTTAGTTTAATGCCGACGGGGCATAATATATGGGCATAGAGTCCCTGGGGAGAACACCGGTGCTGTCAGTCCCACGAGAACACCATATATGGGCATGGAATCCCCAGGGAGAACAGGTTTCCGAGAAATGTCTCTGGGCAAAGTTTATTAACGTCTGACAGATGATGTCAAGGTTGATTGTTTCCGGGCGAAGTTCATTAATGTCAGACAGATGATGTCAAGGTTGATTGTTTCCGGGCGAAGTTCATTAATGTCTGACAGATGATGTCCAGGTTGATTGATTTGTTGGTGTTCATCTAGGAGAATTGACTCCGGGCGAATGTTTTGATCTTAGAGATGAAGAGATTAACGCGGGAAAGGATTTTCTAGGAATTTCAAATGTGACAGCGCAGGGATGTCAAAACAAAGGGAACACGCTGAAATTACGTTTAGAGATTATTTGGGCGAAACCATTTTAGGCATTTTAGGAATTATTTGGGCGAAACCGTTTTAGGCATTTTAGGGAATTATTTGGGCGAAACAGTTATGGATTTCTGAGAAATTGATTACATAATCGGTAGAACCCTATCAGAAGGTCATGACGGGAATCCATATATGGACATAGAATGACGTAATCAATTAGGACAGTTGGATTTCAGAGAAATTGATTACATAATCGGTAGAACCCTATCAGGAGGTCATGACGGGGGTCCATATATGGGCATAGAATGACGTAATCGACTAGGACAGTTGGAATATTTCTGTAGTGGTTCGTCGTGGTTTACCATTTCATAGTTACATTCTCTTGATTTTTCAAACTTCATTTTCGATTTCTTTCGTTGAAATGCAAGAGTGTGAATATTTCAGTAGTGTTTTGTCGTGGTTTACCTTGTCACAGTTACATTCTCTTGATTTTTAAAAGTTCATTTTCTATTTCTTTCGTTGAAATGCAAGGGTTGAAATATTTCAGTAGTGGTTTGTTGTGGTTTACCTTGTCACAGTTACATTCTCTCGATTTTTCAAAGTTCATTTTGAATTGCTTTCATTGAAATGCAAGAGTTGGATTATTTCAGTAGTGTTTTGTCATGGTTTGCCATTTCACAGTTACATTCTCTTGATTTTTAAAAGTTCATTTTCGATTTCTTTCGTTGAAATGCAAGAGTTGGAATAGTTCAGTAGTGTTTTGTAGTGCTTTACCTTGTCACAGTTACATTCTCTCGATTTTTAAAAGTTTATTTTGAATTTCTTTCATTGAAATGCAAGAATTGGATTATTTCAGCAGTGTTTTGTTGTGGTTTTCCATGTCACAGTCACATTCTCGTGATTTTTCAAAGTTCATTTTGAATTTCTTTCATTGAAATGAAAGAGATGGAATATTTCAGTAGTGTTTTGTCAAAGTTTAGCTTGTCACAGTTACATTCTCTGAATCTTTTAAAGTTCACTTTGAATTTCTTTCGTTGAAATACAAGAGTTGGAATATTTCAGTAGTGTTTTGTTCTGCTTTACATTGTCACAGTTACATTCTCTTAATTTTTCAAAAATCATTTTGAATTTCTTTCGTTTAAATACAAGAGATGGAATATTTCAGTAGTATTATGATCCGCTTTAAATTGTCACGGTTACACACTCTTAGTTTTGCAAAGTTCATTTTGAATTTCTTTCATTGAAATGCAAGAGTTGGATTATTTCAGTAGTGTTTTGTTGTGGTTTACCTTGTCAGAGTTACATTCTCTTGATTTTTCAAAGTTTATTTTGAATTTCTTTCGTTGAAATGCAAGAGTTGGAATATTTCAGTAGTGTTTTGTCATGGTTTACCTTGTCTCAGTTACATTTTGTTTGTTTTTTAAAGTTTACTTTGAATTTTATTTCGTTGAAATACCAGATTTGAATATTTTTGTTAATGTTTCGTTCTGCTTTACATTGTCAAAATTACATT
Source organism: Artemia sp. Qi Xiang Cuo (assembly GCF_049724085.1). Taxonomy (NCBI): domain Eukaryota; kingdom Metazoa; phylum Arthropoda; class Branchiopoda; order Anostraca; family Artemiidae; genus Artemia; species Artemia sp. Qi Xiang Cuo. The sequence goes on along the minus strand of NC_142806.1, from coordinate 55,638,082 downwards.
CTCGTTGTTTTTCAAAGACCAGTTTAAATATGTTCTATTGAAAGGTAAGAGATGGAAAATTTCGGTAGTAGCATGTTCTGCTTTAAATTATCACGGTTATATTCTCTTGGTTTTTCAAAGTTCATTTTGAATTTCTTTCGTTGAAATGCAAGAGTTGGAATATTTCAGTAGTGTCTTGTCGTGGTTTACCTTGTCAGAGTTATATTCTCTTAACTTTTCAAATTTCATTTTAATTTCTTTCGTTGAAATGCAAGAGTTGGAATATTTCAGTAGTGTTTTGTTATATTTTACATTGTCACAGTTACATTCTCATAATTTTTCAAAGTTCATTTTGAATTTCTTTCATTCAAATGCAAGAGTTGGAATATTTCAGTAGTGTTTTGTCGTGGTTTACCTTGTCACAGTTACATTTTCTTGATTCTTCAAAGTTGATTTTGGATTTCTTTAAGTGAGATGGAAGAGTTTGAATATTTCAGTTGTTTTTTTTTGTGGTATACCTTGTCAAAGGTAAATTTCCTTGATTTTTAAAAGTCCATTTCGAATTTATGTCATTGAAATGTAAGAGTTGGAATATTTCAGAAGTGTTTTGTTATGGTTTACATTGTCAAAGTTAGATTCTCTTAATTATTCAAAGTTAATTTCGAACTTCTTTCATTGAAATGCAAGAGTTGGAATATGTCAGTAGTGTTTCGTTGTGCTTTACAGGGTCACGGTTAGATTATCTTTATTTTGCGTAGATCATTTTGAATTTCTTTCATTGAAATGCAAGAGTTGGAATATTTCAGTAGTGTTTTGTCATGGTTTACCTTGTAACAGTTACATTTTCTTGATTTGTCAAAATTTATTTTGAGTTTCTTTCACTGAAATGCAAGAGTTGGATTATTTCAGTAGTGTTTTGTTATGGTTTACTATGTCATAGTTACATTCTCTTGATTTTTCAAAGTTCATTTGAATTTCTTTCATTGAAATGCAAGAGTTTGAATATTTCAGTAGTGTTTTGTTGTGTTTTACATTGTCACAGTTACATTCTCTTGATTTTTCAAATTTAATTTTGAATTTTTTCCGTTGAAGTGCAAGAGTTTGAATATTTCAGTATTGTTTTGTCGTAGTTTACCTAGTCAAAGTTACATTCTATTAATTTTTCAAAGTTTATTTTGAATTTCTTTCGTTGAAATGCAAGAGTTGGAATATTTCAGTAGTGTTTTGTTGTGGTTTACAGTGTCACAGTTACATTCTCTTGATTTTTCAAAGCTCATTTTGAATTTCTTTCATTGAAATGCAAGAGTTGGATTATTTCAGTAGTGTTTTGTCGTGGTTTACCATATCACAGTTACATTCTCTTGATTTTTCAAAGTTCATATTGGATTTCTTTCATTGAAATGCAAGAGTTGGAATATTTCAGTAGTGTTTTGATGTGGTTTACAATGTCAGAGTTGCACTCTATTCATTTTTCAAAGTTCCTTTTGGACTTCTGTCGTTGAAATGCAAGATTCCGATTATTTGAGCAGTGGTTTGATGTGGTTTACATTTTCAAAGTTAAATGCTATGTATTTTTCAAAGTTCATTTTGGTTTTTCTTTCGTTGAAATACAAGAGATGGAATATATCAGTAGTGTTTTGTCATGGTTTACCTTGTCACAGTTACATTCTCTTAATTTTTCAAAGTTTATTTTGAATTTCTTTCGTTGAAATGCAAGAGTTGGAATATTTCGATAGTGTTTTGTCATGTTTTACCTTGTCACAGTTACATTCCCTTTATTTTTCAAAGTTCATTTTGAATTTCTTTCATTGAAATGCAAGAATTGGAATATTTCAATAGTGTTTTGTTGTGGTTTACCTCGTCACAGTTACATTTTCTTGATTTTTCAAAGTTCATTTTGAATTTCTTTCGCTGAAATGCAAGAGTTGGAATATTTCAGTAGTGTTTTGTTGTGATTTACCTTGTCATAGTTACATTCTCTTTATTTTTCAAAGTTCATTTGGAATTTCTTTCATTGAAATGCAAAAGTTGGACTATGTCAGTAGTGTTTTGTCGTGGTTTACCTTTCCAAAGTTACATTTTCTTGATTTTTCAAAGTTCATTTGAATTTCTTTCATTGAAATGCAAGAGTTGGATTATTTCAGTAGTGTTTTGTTGTGGTTTACCTTGTCACAGTTACATTCTCTTAATTTTTGCAAAGTTCATTTTGAATTTCTTTCATTGAAATGTGAGAATTGGAATATTTCAGTAGTGTTTTGTCGTGGTTTACCTTCTCACAGTTACATTCTCTTGATTTTTCAAAGTTCATTTTGAATTTCTTTCATTGAAATGCAAGAGTTGGAATATTTCAGTAGTGTTTTATCGTGGTTTACCTTGTCAATGTTACATTTTCTTAATTTTTCAAAGTTCATTTTGAATTTCTTTCGTTGAAATGTAAGAGTTGGAATATTTCAGTAGTGTTTCGTTATGGTTTACCTTAACACAGTTACATTCTGTTGATTTTTCAAAGTTAATTTTGAATTTATATCATTGAAATGCAAGTGTTGGAATATTTCGGTAGTGTTTTGTTGTGGTGTACCTTGTAACAGTTACATTTTCTTAGTTTTTTAAAGTTCATTTTGAATTTTTTTCTTTGAAATTCAAGAGTTTCAATATTTCAGTAGTGTTTTGTCGTGTTTTACCTTCTCACAGTTACATTCTCTTGATTTTTCAAAGTTCATTTTGAATTTCTTTCATTGAAATGCAAGAGTTGGATTATTTCACTAGTGTTTTGTTGTGGTTTACCTTGTCAAACTTACATTCTCTTGATTTTTCAAAGTTCATTTTGAATTTCTTTCGTTGAAATGTAAGAGTTGGAATATTTCAGTAGTGTTTTGTTGTGGTTTACCTTTTCACAGCTACATTTTCTTGATTTTTCAAAGTTCATTTTGAATTTCTTTCGTTGAAATGCAAGAGTTGGAATATTTCAGTAGTGTTTTGTTGTGGTTTACCTTGTCACAGTTACATTCTCTTGATTTTTCAAAGTTCATTTTGAATTTCTTTCATTGAAATGCAAGAGTTCGAATATTTCACTAATGTTTTTTCATGGTTTACCATGTCACAGTTACATTCTCTTGATTTTAAAAGTTCAATTTGAATTTATCTCGTTGAAATGCAAGAGTTAGAATATTTCAGTTGTTTTTTGTTGCGGTTTACCTTGTCACTGTTATATTCTCTTAAATTTTTCATAGATCATTTTGAATTTCGTTCATTGAAATGCAAGAGTTGGAATATTTCAGCAGTGTTTTGTCGTGATTTACCTTGTCACAGTTACATTCTCTAATTTTTTCAAAGTTCATTTTGAATTTCTTTCGATAAAATGCAAGAGTTAGAATATTTCAATAGTGATTTGTCATGATTTACCTTATCATAATTACATTTTCTTGATTTTTCAAATTTCATTTTGAATTTGTTTCGCAGAAATGAAAGATTTGAATTATGTCAGTAGTGTTTAGTTGTGGTTTAACTTGTCTTAGTTACATTACCTTGATTTTTATTATTTCATTTTGGTTTTCTTTCGATGAAATGCAAGAGATTTCAGTAGTGTTCTGTCGTGGTTTACCTTGTCACACTTACATTCTCTTAATTTTTCAAAGTTCATTTTGGATTTCTTTCGATGAAATGCAAGAGTTGGAATATTTCAATAGAGTTTTGCGTGGATTACCTAGTCACAGTTACATTCTCTTAATTTTTCAAAGTTCATTTTGGATTTCTTTCGTTGAAATGCAAGATTTGAAATATTTCAGTAGTGTTTTGATGTGGTTTACTTTATAAAAGTTGCACTTGCTTGATTTTTCAAAGTTAAATTTGAATTCCTTTTTTTTAAATGCAAGAGTTGGAATATTTCAGGAGTGTATCGTCATGGCTTACGTTGTCACAGTTAAATTATCTTAATTTTTGAAACTTCATTTTGAATTTCTTTCATTGAAATGCAAGAGTTGGAATATTTCAGTAGTGTTTTGTTGTGGTCTACCTTGTCAAAGTTACATTCTCTTACTTTTTCAAAGTTCATTTTGGAAATTTTCATTGAAATGCAAGATCTGGAATATTTCAGTAGTGTTTTGTCATGGTTTACCTTGTCACAGTTACATTCTCTTAATTTTTCAAAGTTCATTTTGAATTTCTTTTCGTTGAAATGAAAGAGTTTGAATATTTCAGTAGTGTTTTGTCATGGTTTACCTTGTCAAAAATACATTGTCTTAATTTTTCAAAGTTCATTTTGAATTTCATTCGTTGAAATGCAAGAGTTGGAATATTTCAGTAGTGTTTTGTCAACGTTTACCTTGTCACAGTTACATTCTCTTAATTTTTCAAAGTTCATTTTGAATTTCTTTTTGTTGAAATGCAAGAGTTGGAATATTTCAGTAGTGTTTTGTCGTGGTTTACCTTGTCACAGTTACTTTTTCTTGATTTTTCAAAGTTCATTTTGGAAATCTTTCGTGAAATGCAAGAGTTAGAATATTTCAGTAGTGTTTTGTCGTGGTTTACCTTGTCACAGTTACATTCTCTTGATTTTTCAAAGTTCACTTTGGTTTTCTTTCGGTGAAATGCAAGAGTTGGAATATTTCAGTAGTGTTTTGTTGTGGTTTACCTTGTCACGCTTACATTCTCTTAATTTTTCAAAGTTCATTTTGGATTTCTTTCGATGAAATGCAAGAGTTGGAATATTTCAATAGTGTTTTGCGGGGTTTACCTAGTCACAGTTACATTTTCTTAATTTTTCAAAGTTCTTTTTGGATTTCTTTCGTTGAAATACGAGAGTTGAAATATTTCAGTAGTGTTTTGTTGTGGTTTACTTTATAACAGTTGTACTTGCTTTATTTTTCAAAGTTCAATTTGAATTCCTTTTGTAGAAATGCAACAGTCGGAATATTTCAGTAGTGTTCTGTCATTGTTTACTTTTTCACAGTTACATTCTCTTGATTTTTCAAAGTTCATTTTGAATTTCTTTCATTGAAATGCAAGAGTTGGAATATTTCAGTAGTGTTTTGTTGTGGTTTAACTTGTCACAGTTATATTCTCTTGATTTTTCAAAGTTCATTTTGGATTTCTTTCATTGAAATGCAGGATTTAGAATATTTCAGAAATGTTTTTTCATGGTTTACCTTGCCACCGATACATTCTCTTGATTTTTTAAAGTTCGTTTTTAATTTTTTTCGTTTAATTGAAATATCGGGAGTATTTCAGTAGTGTTTCGTCATTTTTTAACTTGTCACACTTACATTCTCTTGATTTTTAAAAGTTCATTTTGAATTTTTTTTCGTTGAAATGCAAGAGTTGGAATATTTCAGTAGTGTTTTGTCATGGTTTACATTGTCACAGTTACATTATCTTGATTTTTCAAAATTCACTTTGAATTTCATTCGTTGAAATGCAAGAGCTGGAATATTTCAGTAGTGTTTTGTCTTGGTTTACCTTGTCACTGTTACATTTTCTTGATTTTTCAAAGTTCATTTCGAATTTCATTCGTTGAAATGCAAGAGTTGAAATATTTCAGTAGTGTTTTTTTGTGGTTTACCTTGTCACAGTTCCATTCTCTTAATTTTTCAAAGTTCATTTTGGATTTCTTTCATTGAAATGCAAGATCTGGAATATTTCAGTAGTGTTTTTTCATGGTTTACCCTGTCACAGTTACATTCTCTTAAATTTTCAAAGTTTATTTTGAATTTCTTTTCGTTGACAAGAAAGAGTTGCAATATTTCAGCAGTGTTTTGTCATAGTTTACCTTGTCACATTTACAGTGTCTTAATTTTTAAGAGTTCGTTTTGAATTTCATTATTTGAAATGCAAGAGTTGAAATATTTCAGTAGTGTTTTGTCATGGTTTACCTTGTCAAAGTTGCATTCTCCTAATTTTTCAAAGTTCATTTTGAATTTCTTTTCGTTGAAATGCAAGAGTTGGAATATTTCAGTAGTGTTCTGTTGTGGTTTACCTTATCACAGTTATATTTTCTTGATTTTTCAAAGTTTATTTTGAATTTCTTTCATTGAAATGCAAGAGTTGGAATATTTCAGTAGTATTTTGTCGTGGTTTACCTTGTGACAATAACGTTCTCATGATTTTTCAAAGTTCATTTTGAATTTCTTTCATTGAAATGCAAGAGTTGGAATATTTCAGTAGTGTTTTGATGTGATTAACCTTGTCACAGTTATATTTTCTTGATTTTTCAAAGTTCATTTTGAATTCCTTTCACTGAAATGCAAGAGTTGGAATATTTCAGTAGTGTTTTGTCATGGTTTACCTTGTCACAGTCACATTCTCTTAATTTTTCAAAGTTCATTTTGAATTTCTTTTCTTTTAAAAGAAAGAGTTTGAATATTTCAGTAGTGTTTTGTAATAGTTTACCTTGTCACAAATACATTGTCTTAAGTTTTAAGATTCATTTTGAATTTCATTCGTTGAATTGCAAGAGTTGGAATATTTCACTAGTGTTTCGTCGCTGTTTACCTTGTCACAGTTATATTCTCCTAATTTTTCAAAGTTCATTTTGAATTTTTTTTCGTTGAAATGCAAGAGTTGGAATATTTCAGTAGTGTTTTGTCATGGTTTACCTTGTCACAGATACATTCTCTTGATTTTTCAAAGTTCATTTTGAATTTCATTCGTTGAAATGCAAGAGTTGGAATATTTCAGTATTGTTTTGTCATGGTTTACCTTGTCACAGTTATATTCTCTTAATTTTTCAAAGCAAATTATGGATTTCTTTCGTTGAAATGCAAGAGTTGGAATATTTCAGTAGTTTTTTGTCATGGTTTACCTTGTCACAATTACATTCTCTTGATTTTTCAAAGTTCATTTTGGATTTCATTCGTGAAATGCAAGAGTTGGAATATTTCAGTAGTGTTTTGCCGTGGTTTACTTTGTCAGAGTTACATTCTCTTAATTTTTCAAAGTTCATTTTGGATTTCTTTCGTTAAAATGCAAGAGTTGGAATATTTCAGAAGTGTTTTGTCGTGGCTCACTTTGTCACAGTTATATTCTATTGATTTTTCAAAGTTCATTTTGGATTTCTTTCGTTGAAATGTGTTTTGTTGTGCTTTACCTTGACACGGTTACATTTTCTTGATTTTTGTTAGGTTAGGTTAGGTTAGGCTAGATCAAATTAGGTTAGGTTAGGTTAAGTTAGGTTAGGTTAGCCTACGTAAGTGCGTGTACGTAGGCCTAACCTAACCTAACTTAACCTAACCTAACCTAACCTAATTTGATCTAATTTGATGACAAAACACTACTGAAATATTCCAACTCTTGCATTTCAATGAAAGAAATCCAAAATGAACTTTGAAAAATCAAGAGAATGTAACTGTGATAAGGTAAACCATGACAAAACACTACTGAAATATTCCAACTCTTGCATTTCATCGAAAGAAATTCAAAATGAACTTTGAAAAATTAAGAGAATGTAACTGTGACAAGGTAAATCACGACAAAACACTACTGAAATATTCCAACTCTTGCATTTCAATGATAGAAATTCAATATGAACTTTGAAAAATTAAAAGAATATAACTGTGACAAGGTAAATCACAACAAAACACTACTGAAATATTCCAACTCTTGCATTTCAACGAAAGAAATTCAAAATGAACTTTGAAAAATCAAGAGAATGTAACTGTGACATGGTAAACCATGACAAAACACTAGTGAAATATTCCAACTCTTACATTTCAATGAAAGAAATTCAAAATGAACTTTGAAAAATCAAGAGAATGTAACTGTGACAAGGTAAACCACAACAAAACACTACTGAAATATTCCAACTCTTGCATTTCAACCAAAGAAATTCAAAATGAACTTTGAAAAATCAAGAAAATGTAACTGTGAAAAGGTAAACCACAGCAAAACACTACTGAAATATTCCAACTCTTGCATTTCAATGATAGAAATTCAAAATGAACTTTGAAAAATTAAGAGAATGTAACTGTGTTAAGGTAAACCACAACGAAACACTACTGAAATATTCCAACTCTTAAATTTCAACGAAAGCAATTTAAAATGAACTTTGAAAAATCAAGAAAATGTAACATTGACATGGTAAACCACGACAAAACACTACTGAAATAATCCAACTCTTGCGTTTCAATGAAAGAAATTCAAAATCAACTTTGAAAAATCAAGAGAATGTAACTGTGAGAAGGTAAACCACGACAAAACACTACTGAAATATTCCAACTCTCACATTTCAACTAAAGAAATTCAAAAGGAACTTTAAAAAATCATGAAAATGTAACTGTGACAAGGTGAACCATAACAAAACACTACTGAAATAATCCAACTCTTGCATTTCAATGAAAGAAATTCAAATGAACTTTGAAAAATCAAGAAAATGTAACTTTGACAAGGTAAACCACGAAAAAACACTACTGACATATTCCAACTCTTGCATTTCAATGAAATAAATTCAAAATAAACTTTGAAAAATTAAGAGAATGTAACTGTGACTAAGTAAACCACAACAAAACACTACTGAAATATTCCAACTCTTGTATTTTAATGAAAAGAAATCCAAATTAAACTTTAAAAAATTAAGAAAATGTAACTGTGACAAGGTAAACCATGACAAAACACTACTGAAATATGCCAACTCTTGCATTTCAACGAAAAAAAAACAAAATGAACTTTGAAAAATCAAGAGAATGTATCTGTGAAAATGTAAACCACATCAAAACACTACTGAAATATTCATACTCTTGCATTTCAACGAAAGAAATCCAAAATGAACTTTGAAAAATCAAGAGAGTATAACTGTGACAATGTAAACCACATCAAAACACTACTGAAATAATCCAACTCTTGCATTTCAATGAAAGAAATCCAAAATGAACTTTGAAAAATCAAGAGAATGTAACTGTGACATGGTAAACCACAACAAAACACTACTGAAATATTCCAACTCTCGCATTTCAATGAAAGAAATTCAAAATGAAATTTGAAAAATTAAGAGAATGTAACTTTGACAAGGTAAACTACAACAAAACACTACTGAAATATTCCAACTCTTACACTACAACGAAAGAAATTCAAAATGAACTTTGAAAAATTAAGAGAATGTAACTGTGACAATGTAAAACACAACAAAACACTACTGAAATAATCCAACTCTTGCATTTCAACGAATGAAATTCAAAATAAATTTTGACAAATCAAGAAAATGTAACTGTGACAAGGTAAACCATGACAAAACACTACTGAAATATTCAAACTCTTCCATTTCAATGAAAGACATCCAAAATCAACTTTGAAAAATCAAGAAAATGTAACTGTGACAAGGTAAACCACGACAAAACACTACTGAAATAATCCAACTCTTGCATTTGAATGAAAAAAATTCAAAATAAACTTTGAAACATTAAGAGAATGTAACTTTGACAATGTAAACTATAACAAAACACTACTGAAATATTCCAACTCTTGCATTTCAACGAAAGAAATTCAAAATGAACTATGAAAAATTAAGAGAATGTAACTGTGACACGGTAAACCACGACAAGACACTACTGAAACATTCCATCTCGTTCATGTCCACTAAATAAAACAAAAATGATCATTGAAAAACCCGGAGAAATTAATTTTGATAACATAAACAGCGACATACCACTACTGAAATGTTCCAACTCTTGTCTTTCAACGGCTGATATTCAAATGAACAGTGGAAATTTGTTAGAATTTAATTGTGACAAAGTAAAGCACAACAAAACACTACTGAAATATTACAACTCTAGCATTCCATCGAAAGAAATTCAAAATGAAATTTAAAAAATTAATATAATGTAACTGTGACAATGAAAACCACGACGAAACAATACTGAAATATTCCAACTCTTTAATTTCAACGAAAGAAATTCAAAATGAACTTTGATAAATTAAGAGAATTTAAATGTGACAAGGTAAACCACAACAAAACACTACTGAAATAATCCAGCTCTTGCATTTCAATGAAAGAAATTCAAAATAAACTTTGAAAAATTGAGATAATGTAACTGTGACAAGGTAAACCACTACAAAACACTACTGAACTATTCCAACTCTTGCATTTCAACGAAAGAAATCGAAAATGAACTTTGAAAAATCAAGAGAATGTAACTGTGAAATGGAAAACCATGACAAAACACTACTGAAATAATCCAACTCTTGCATTTCAATGAAAGAAATTCAAAATGAACTTTGAAAAATCGAGAGAATGTAACTGTGACAAGGTAAACCACAACAAAACGCTACTGAAATATTCCAACCCTTGCATTTCAATGAAAGAAATTCAAAATGAACTTTCAAAAATTAAGAGAATGTAACTGTGACAAGGTAAACTACAACAAAACACTACTGAAATATTCCAACTCTTTCATTTCAAGGAAATAAATTAAAAATGAACTTTTAAAAATCAAGAGAATGTAACTGTTACAAGTTAAACGACAACAAAAAAATACTGAAATATTCCAACTCTTGCATTTCAACGAAAGAAATCGAAAATGACTTTGAAAAATCAAGAGAATGTAACAGTGAAATGGTAAATCACGACAAACCACTACTGAAATGTTCCAACTGTCCTAGTCGATTACGTCATTCTATGCCCATATATGGACTCCCGTCATGACCTCCTGATAGATTTCTACCGAACAAGTAATCAATTTCTCAGAAATCCAACTGTCCTAATCGATTACGTAATTCTATGTCCATATATGGATTCCCGTCATGACCTTCTGATAGGGTTCTACCGATTATGTAATCAATTTCTCAGAAATCCATAACTGTTTCGCCCAAATAATTCCCTAAAATGCCTAAAATGGTTTCGCCCAAATAATCCCTAAAATGCCTAAAATGGTTTCGCCCAAATAATCTCTAAACGTAATTTCAGCGTGTTCCCTTTGTTTTGACATCCCTGCGCTGTCATATTTGAAATTCCTAGGAAATCCTTTCCCGCGTTAATCTCTTCATCTCTAAGGTCAAAACATTCGCCCGGAGTCAATTCTCCTGGATGAACACTAACAAATCAATCAACCTGGACATCATCTGTCAGACATTAATGAACTTCGCCCGGAAACAATCATCCTTGACATCATCTGTCAGACATTAATGAACTTTGCCCGGAAACAATCAACCTTGACATCATCTGTCAGACGTTAATAAACTTTGCCCGGAGACATTTCTCGGAAACCTGTTCTCCCTGGGGATTCCATGCCCATATATGGTGTTCTCGTGGGACTGACAACACAGGTGTTCTCCCTAGGGACTCTATGCCCATATATGGTGCCCCGTCGGCATTAAACTAAATTGTAGATGGCAGCAGGGGTGAGGGTTGGGACCTCCTGAGGCCTTTCTACTAAAACGATCAGAAATTGAAGTATTTTCAAAACAAAAGTATGCTAAGGAGAATTTTCTAGGCGGAATAGCCCGCAGAAAATTTTCTGTGGAGAATTTTCAGAGAGGATGGAATTATCTGGGGAGAATTTTACGAGGGGAGGGGGAGGGGTTTTAAACAGAAATAACTTTACTTGAAGGAATTATCCGTGGAGGGCAGGAATTTTCCATGGAGGGAAAGACGGATTTCCCGGTATTATGATCAGAAAATTGTCAGAAATTAAATTAAGAGAAAACAGGTTTTATCAACTGACAGTTAGGAACAACATTCAAACTTAAAACGAGCAGTAACTACATAGTATACAGGGGGGGGGGTCATCCCCTCCTCGATACCTTTCTCTTTACTCTAAAGTTTGATTATTTTTTTCCAAATTCTTTAAGAATGACCCATGAAATACAAGGTCCTTTAATCAGAATAAGTAGCTTTTTAAAACAATTCTTAAAACTTAAGCGTAAAGAGTAAGGCAATGAAGAGAGGGTAACCTGCCTCATATACAGGAGTTCTGCTCGTTTGAAGTCTTAATGTTGCACCTTACTTCCAGTTGAAAAAACTTCTTTTTGTTATTTAATGAGTACATATAATCATCATTAAAAATTAATTCTGTCTGCGTAATAGTTTATATCAAAATTCCATTTTTTATGAATTTCAGTTAGCCTACTTTTAGCCTGGTTTGCTCCTAAACACGAATTGTTTGATGGATTATTAATTTTAACTTCTGCTCGTTCTCGGATTCAATTAATCATTGATAGTAGTTTAAAGTTTGAATTATTACTTTACGTAATTTCTAATCCTCATTGGTTTAATGTTGCTCTTTACTTCTCTTTGAAAACCAGTTTGTTGATTTTTTTTTAATTAATCTTATATGAAACAATTACTCTATCAGTATGATAAAGACAAATGATAGAGCATACAAGTACAACTTTTACCTGAGTTCACTAATCCCGATTACAATAGATTATTTTAATTATCTTCAATTATGCATGGTTCTCTATTGTGAGGCAAGATATCCCATACCTGCACTTAATTTGTTTCAAGATTGAACGGTTAGGGTTTGAACTTTCGGTGATAGTTTCACGAAACTCCTACAGTCACTAGGAGAGTATTTTGACGTGACAGCCATGTTGATTTCTGTAATTTTAGTTTTGTAGAGAACATAGCAAAAGCAAGACAAGTGATAGAAGTAAGTAAGTAAGTATTTTTTCGTGAGTAAACCAAACAAGGTATTTCACTCTACATCCTAAACTAAAACTAAAAAAAAAACCCACAATAAAACGCTAATCTAATCTTAAGTGATACTAGTTCAATAAATATTGACTGAAGTGACACCCAAGCAACAAAGCGATTACAGAAGGCACAGAAAAATCGAGTGATACGAACACACATCATCTATTGGTCGAACGCTTCAAACCCAGAACGACAAGAACAACAACAACTTAAAAATATGACAATTGTAATTGATAGTCAGTTTCATACGCAATAATCTCTGAACTAAAGTAATAACTAGAATGGCAGCCATAAGCTCCTTGAATTTTTTTTTTTTTTTTCTTACAAAGGTAAGGTTGGTAAGGCTAGTGGTAAATCCTCATTATTAATCCTCATTATTGATTCCACCACGAATTTTGTTCGAAAGAAATCAGGTGCAGTAAAAGATGTTTTTTTTTTTGTAAAATTCAATATTTCGGTGGTTAGAATTTTATATGTACTCTTCTATCTGTCTCTTTTTTATTCACATTGCAAAGGCTTTCCAATTATTGCGATTTTATATTAAATATGGCGTAAAGATAGATAAAGACGCGAGTCTCCGTCTAAATTCGTGGCTTTTTCAGAAGGCGTTAATAAGATGCACTAGTAGCTTGTTTTAAAATTTTGATAGCAGGAGTTCTCTTAAAAAAATCCTTTGGCTTCTTTCGTATCTTGTTTGGAAAAAAAAGTGAGGTGCAACAAACATGGTGTAAAAATTAGATGGTCTCTTGTCTCTTCTTTTACTACTCTGTAATACTCATCAAACAGTTCGTGGTAACGAACTGTAAGTAAGGAGCGACCCGGCTCAATGGAAACTCTAACAAACGGAATTTTTGATACCAATAGATACATCAAAAGAATCAGATTTTTATTCTGATTTCAAATATGTAAGTTTCATCAAGTTACCTTTCATCATTCAAAGCCATCAAGTTTAATATTACCCATCAAAAGTTACGCGCCTGAGAAAATTTGGCTGATTTTCGAAAAAAGGAGAAAAGACCCCCTAAGAGTTATAGAACCTTAATGAAAATCGCATCATCATATTCAGCGTATCAGAGAATCCTGCTGTAGAGGTTTCAGGCTCCTATCTACAAAAATGTGGAATTTTCCTTTTTTTGCCAGAAGAAAGATCACGGATGCGTGTTTATTTTTTTATTTTTATTTTTTTTTCCCCTGGGGTAATCGTATTGACCCAGTGGTCCTAGAATATCGTAGGAGGGGTCATTGTAGCGGAAATTAAAAGTTCTAGTGCCATTTTTAAGTGACCAAAAAAAATGGAGTGCAACTCGGCTCCCTCCCACGCTCATTTTTTTCTCAAAGTCACCCAATTAAAATTTTGAGATAACCATTTTGTTCAGCATAGTCAAAAATCTAATAAATATATCTTTTTGGATGAATTAATCCCCCATAGTTCCCAGGGGATGGGCTGCAATTTATTAAATTTGCCCATTGCTTAATTTTTTTTTTGTTTTTTGGGAATTAAACAGACATTTTCAGTACGGTTTTTTCTCTGGTGGGGGGGGCGGGGGGGGGGAGGCGCGGCTTACTCGGGAGAATCTTTCTGCGGAGGATGTTTCTTTGGGGTAAGGGACATTTCTATGAAGGGGGTACCAGATTTCCAAGCATTTTTGAAAAACGATCAGAAATTAAATTTAAAAAAAACAAGATTTTTCAACTGAAAGTAAGAAGCAACATTAGAACTTAAAACGAGCAGAAATTATTACTTATATGAGA